>NC_083579.1:72607370-72907370 GCF_027579695.1 Neoarius graeffei
GACAGGGACATAGCCACACCTCCTTCAGTGGAACTGACAAATAAAGTGGCAACACCTTCTTTACTGGGACTGACAGAAACATAGTCATGCCTCCTTCACTGGAACTGACAGATAAATAGACCACACCTTCTTCATTGGGACTGACAGGAACATAGACCACACCTCCTTTATTGGGACTGACAGGAACATAGCCACGCCTCCTGCACTGGAACTGACAGATAAATTGGCCACACCTTCTTTATTGGGACTGACAGGAACATAGCCACGCCTCCTTCACTGGAACTGACAGATAAATAGACCACACCTTCTTCATTGGGACTGACAGGAACATAGACCACACCTCCTTTATTGGGACTGACAGGAACATAGCCACGCCTCCTGCACTGGAACTGACAGATAAATTGGCCACACCTTCTTTATTGGGACTGACAGGAACATAGCCACACCTCCTTCACTGGAACTGACAGATAAAAAGACCACACCTTCTTTATTGGGACTGACAGGAACATAGCCACACCTCCTTCACTGGAACTGACAGATAAATAGACCACACCTTCTTTATTGGGACTGACAGGAACATAGCCACAACTCCTTCACTGGAACTGACAGGGACATAGCCACACCTCCTTCAGTGGAACTGACAAATAAAGTGGCAACACCTTCTTTACTGGGACTGACAGAAACATAGTCATGCCTCCTTCACTGGAACTGACAGATAAATAGACCACACCTTCTTCATTGGGACTGACAGGAACATAGACCACACCTCCTTTATTGGGACTGACAGGAACATAGCCACGCCTCCTGCACTGGAACTGACAGATAAATTGGCCACACCTTCTTTATTGGGACTGACAGGAACATAGCCACACCTCCTTCACTGGAACTGACAGATAAAAAGACCACACCTTCTTTATTGGGACTGACAGGAACATAGCCACACCTCCTTCACTGGAACTGACAGATAAATAGACCACACCTTCTTTATTGGGACTGACAGGAACATAGCCACACCTCCTTCACTGGAACTGACAAATAAAGTGGCAACACCTTCTTTACTGGGACTGACAGAAACATAGTCATGCCTCCTTCACTGGAACTGACAGATAAATAGACCACACCTTCTTCATTGGGACTGACAGGAACATAGACCACACCTCCTTTATTGGGACTGACAGGAACATAGCCACGCCTCCTGCACTGGAACTGACAGATAAATTGGCCACACCTTCTTTATTGGGACTGACAGGAACATAGCCACACCTCCTTCACTGGAACTGACAGATAAAAAGACCACACCTTCTTTATTGGGACTGACAGGAACATAGCCACACCTCCTTCACTGGAACTGACAGATAAATAGACCACACCTTCTTTATTGGGACTGACAGGAACATAGCCACAACTCCTTCACTGGAACTGACAGGGACATAGCCACACCTCCTTCAGTGGAACTGACAAATAAAGTGGCAACACCTTCTTTACTGGGACTGACAGAAACATAGTCATGCCTCCTTCACTGGAACTGACAGATAAATAGACCACACCTTCTTCATTGGGACTGACAGGAACATAGACCACACCTCCTTTATTGGGACTGACAGGAACATAGCCACGCCTCCTGCACTGGAACTGACAGATAAATTGGCCACACCTTCTTTATTGGGACTGACAGGAACATAGCCACACCTCCTTCACTGGAACTGACAGATAAAAAGACCACACCTTCTTTATTGGGACTGACAGGAACATAGCCACACCTCCTTCACTGGAACTGACAGATAAATAGACCACACCTTCTTTATTGGGACTGACAGGAACATAGCCACACCTCCTTCACTGGAACTGACAAATAAAGTGGCAACACCTTCTTTACTGGGACTGACAGAAACATAGTCATGCCTCCTTCACTGGAACTGACAGATAAATAGACCACACCTTCTTCATTGGGACTGACAGGAACATAGACCACACCTCCTTCCCTGGAACTGACAGATAAAGTGGCAACACATTCTTTACTGGGACTGACAGGAACATAGCCACGCCTCTTTCACTGGAACTGACAGAAAAATAGACCACACCTCCTTTATTGGGACTGACAGGAACATAGCCACGCCTCTTTCACTGGAACTGACAGAAAAATAGACCACACCTCCTTTATTGGGACTGACAGGAACATAGCCACGCCTCCTTCACTGGAACTGACAGATAAATAGACCACACCTTCTTTATTGGGACTGACAGGAACATAGCCACGCCTCCTTCACTGGAACTGACAGATAAATAGACCACACCTCCTTTATTGGGACTGACAGGAACATAGCCACACCTCCTTCACTGGAACTGACAGATAAATAGACCACACCTCCTTCATTGGGACTGACAGGAACATAGCCACGCCTCCTTCACTGGAACTGACAGATAAATTGGCCACACCTTCTTCATTGGGACTGACAGGAACATAGCCACGCCTCCTTCACTGGAACTGACAGATAAATAGACCACACCTTCTTTTTTGGGACTGACAGGAACATAGCCACGCCTCCTTCACTGGAACTGACAGATAAATAGACCACACCTTCTTTTTTGGGACTGACAGGAACATAGCCACGCCTCCTTCACTGGAACTGACAGATAAATAGACCACACCTCCTTTATTGGGACTGACAGGAACATAGCCACGCCTCCTTCACTGGAAATGACAGATAAATAGACCACACCTCCTTTTTGGGACTGACAGGAACATAGCCACGCCTCCTTCACTGGAACTGACAGATAAATAGACCACACCTCCTTTATTGGGACTGACAGGAACATAGCCACGCCTCCTTCACTGGAACTGACAGATAAATAGACCACACCTCCTTTATTGGGACTGACAGGAACATAGCCACGCCTCCTTCACTGGAACTGACAGATAAATAGACCACACCTCCTCTATTGGGACTGACAGGAACATAGCCACGCCTCCTTCACCGGAACTGACAGATAAATAGACCACACCTTCTTTTTTGGGACTGACAGGAACATAGCCACGCCTCCTTCACTGGAACTGACAGATAAATAGACCACACCTCCTCTATTGGGACTGACAGGAACATAGCCACGCCTCCTTCACTGGAAATGACAGATAAATAGACCACACCTCCTTTATTGGGACTGACAGGAACATAGCCACGCCTCCTTCACTGGAACTGACAGATAAATAGACCACACCTCCTCTATTGGGACTGACAGGAACATAGCCACGCCTCCTTCACTGGAACTGACAGATAAATAGACCACACCTTCTTTTTTGGGACTGACAGGAACATAGCCACGCCTCCTTCACTGGAACTGACAGATAAATAGACCACACCTCCTCTATTGGGACTGACAGGAACATAGCCACGCCTCCTTCACTGGAAATGACAGATAAATAGACCACACCTCCTTTATTGGGACTGACAGGAACATAGCCACGCCTCCTTCACTGGAACTGACAGATAAATAGACCACACCTCCTTTATTGGGACTGACAGGAACATAGCCACGCCTCCTTCACTGGAACTGACAGATAAATAGACCACACCTCCTTTATTGGGACTGACAGGAACATAGCCACGCCTCCTTCACTGGAACTGACAGATAAATAGACCACACCTCCTCTATTGGGACTGACAGGAACATAGCCACGCCTCCTTCACTGGAACTGACAGATAAATAGACCACACCTCCTCTATTGGGACTGACAGGAACATAGCCACGCCTCCTTCACTGGAACTGACAGATAAATAGACCACACCTCCTCTATTGGGACTGACAGGAACATAGCCACGCCTCCTTCACTGGAACTGACAGATAAATAGACCACACCTCCTTTATTGGGACTGACAGGAACATAGCCACGCCTCCTTCACTGGAACTGACAGATAAATAGACCACACCTCCTTTATTGGGACTGACAGGAACATAGCCACGCCTCCTTCACTGGAACTGACAGATAAATAGACCACACCTTCTTTATTGGGACTGACAGGAACATAGCCACGCCTCCTTCACTGGAACTGACAGATAAATAGACCACACCTTCTTTATTGGGACTGACAGGAACATAGCCACGCCTCCTTCACTGGAACTGACAGATAAATAGACCACACCTCCTTTATTGGGACTGACAGGAACATAGCCACGCCTCCTTCACTGGAACTGACAGATAAATAGACCACACCTCCTTTATTGGGACTGACAGGAACATAGCCACGCCTCCTTCACTGGAACTGACAGATAAATAGACCACACCTCCTTTATTGGGACTGACAGGAACATAGCCACGCCTCCTTCACTGGAACTGACAGATAAATAGACCACACCTCCTTTATTGGGACTGACAGGAACATAGCCACGCCTCCTTCACTGGAACTGACAGATAAATAGACCACACCTCCTTTATTGGGACTGACAGGAACATAGCCACGCCTCCTTCACTGGAACTGACAGATAAATAGACCGCACACTTTCTTTACTAGGACTGACAGGAACATAGCCACGCCTCCTTCACTGGAACTGACAGATAAATTGGCCACACCTTCTTTATTGGGACTGACAGGAACATAGCCACACCTCCTTCACTGGAACTGACAGATAAATAGACCACACCTTCTTTATTGGGACTGACAGGAACATAGCCACGCCTCCTTCACTGGAACTGACAGATAAATAGACCACACCTTCTTTATTGGGACTGACAGGAACATAGCCACGCCTCCTTCACTGGAACTGACAGATAAATTGGCCACACCTTCTTTATTGGGACTGACAGGAACATAGCCACACCTCCTTCACTGGAACTGACAGATAAATAGACCACACCTCCTTTATTGGGACTGACAGGAACATAGCCACGCCTCCTTCACTGGAACTGACAGATAAATAGACCACACCTTCTTTATTGGGACTGACAGGAACATAGCCACGCCTCCTTCACTTGGACTTGTGGCCTTTTCTTGCTATGGCAGTGCCAATTTAAAAAAAAAAAAAGTGTGTATTGACTTTTCTCAGTAAGTCACTTCACATGACCCATCATGTAAACAGAACGTTTAAAGTGAAACAGCTGAGAGACTGTAGAGCAGAAAGCATCCAGGCAAAGTGCATCAAATTTAATAGATAGATTTTAAACAGAGTTGCACAACTTATTTTGTGATACAGTAGTAATACAGTGATTGAACAGGAATACCACAGTGATGGAAATACACGAGGGAAAACAAACATCCCTTCATACTGAACTGTATAAAAATGGAATTTAAAAAAATCAGAATTGTGCATTATTTATGAAATATTAACTTAGTCCTAATGCATAATGCTGTTTATTAAATCTTACTCACTTATTCTATAGAAGATGCATAATAATAATAATAATAATAATAATAATAATAATAATAATAATAACTAGGCACAGCATCACTAATAATAAAAACAACAACAACAACAACAACAGCACCTCACTCCTGGACTGTGTGTGACTTGAGCATCTACAGAGCTGCATAAGCAATGCTGAGCCAATATAAATCCAGACATGGACTTTCTGCACTTCCATCAGGAGCCATTATAGACATTTAACTCAGCCACTGAAAATACTCACTACTTTTACTCACACACAGACACACAAAAAAAATTAAATAAAAAGCTTTTAAATTCTCAAATCTGATTGCTCGGAAGGTGTTGATTAATTTTCTATAACAGCGGCTCTGACAGTAGTGCCAGCTCCAAGGCAAATCACAATTTTATATTAAAGCTAGACTGCCTTTCAGATTTTTCAAGTTTAAGTCATTAAAAAACAATTTTCCCCGACACTCAATTATTTTTGTTTAGTGGACCAAAAGCTACTGAATTCGAATCACAGACTTCCAATTTTATTATTTTTTTTAACAGAACAATTAATGAATTTAGGGCAACGTGGTCCTAAATTCTCCGCTATTTTTTCCTGCTTCACCATGACGCAATACAAGATACTATGTCATGCATCCCGTGGTGGGCTTTCCCCGTTCGTGCAAGGCATTGTGGGATACAAATTTGAAACAGGAGAGACAAATGGAGGACGTGAGTGTGAGAATGAAACGTGAAAAACCAACTACAGTAACGGAAAGCCAGAAGAAAAAACGATATGTTATATGCGAAGGAAAGGAAACGCAGGACCAAACTAATAAATATCAGCGGTCAGCGAGCACCTCGGTGTGATCAGCTGTTCATTTAGCGACAGAATGATGGAACTGTCAGAGAAGTCAAAGGTAAACCTGTAGATGGCAGTAATGCAACACTCACCGTGGATGCCAGCTGCCGTAAAACCCAAAAGAAGAAGGAAAAGAAGAAGAAAGTAAACCTGCGCATGCGCACACGGACTTCCTCTGTCTGCTTAACTGTGCGAAGCTGTTAGGCTGGGACTGTTTTGGCCTCTGGAGGCCGCTGTTATTTCCTTTTCTGGTCATGTTTGTTTTGGGCCTCTAGAGGTCACCACTGTGTTCTGTGTTTTGTTTTTGTCTTATTGCCTGTTTCCTGCCCCGCCCTGTCCTTAATTAGTTTGTGTATTTATACCCCTGAGTTCAGTCCTCTTGTCACAGAGTCTTTGTGCTGTTATGTTTAGCTCCAGTTACCTCTGCTCTGTGTTCCTTGCCTTTGTCTTTTTGGTTTTGCACTTTGCTTTTCTTTTTGGCCTTTTTGGACTTTGTATTTACCGTTTTTTGGATCTTCTGAGTGTTGGTATTTTTGCCTTTTCTTTCTGGTTTTTTGGCTGTTGGATTTGACTTTGAACTTTTGGATATTTTATTTTTCCCTTCATCTTCTGAGCGTTTTTTGGATTATTTTTTTTGGGACTGTAAATATTGTTAATAAACCTTTTGATACTTTTCTACTTTCGTCTCATGCCTCTGCACTTGAGTCATTCCCCTGGTGGCCTAGTGGGGGTTTGCTGGATTATCACACCAGTGAACCAGGTTCAAAACCCTAACAGAAGCGAGTGATTTCATGCACATTATTTGCTTTAATCCCATCAAATTAAATCATTTCCCAGCCACAGAATGGCCTGATATTTTGTGAGATATTACAGAAACAAACACATCACAATGACCACATTTCAGAGGGAACTAAATTTCACCAACTTTATGAAATCGAAAGGCCGTCTAGCTTTAATGCTCTCTTTTTAATATGTTAACATTTCTAAAGTAACAGCTCATCCACAGAGGCATGAACGTCCGACGAACTGCACAATCTCATAAAGTCTCATCATAAACAGATGCTGTAATTTCACAAAAATTGTTGATAAACTTAAGTTTTTTTTCACGTGATACATTTCTGTACCCTATATCACCCTGTGCTCTGATCTCAGCTTGTTAGTGGAATAAAAAATTTCACTGTGCTGTACTGTGCATGTGATGAATAAAGTCTTCTTCTTCTTCTTCTTCTTCTTCTAATATACTGAAGGAATCTCCAGTGTCAGCGTTTTGTAACAGCTAGTTTTCCGTCATGACGGACTATCCAGAACTTTCATTTTCTTACATGACAAGCTGCATCGTTTCCATTTTATGAACTTCAAGATAAAGGGGAAAAAAAACTCAGCTGGTGATGGAATGGCTGATTATAGCTGCTAAAACGACCAACATGTCTAAGATTTCACAACATAAAATGTAAGTGGAATTAAATAAATAAATAAATGAAAAGCATGATGGAAATGTAATTGGTAGCAAATTGCTGTGGTATAAAAAGAATAAAACAGTTTGGGACATGCTGTTATAAGAAACTAAGCCATGAAACTTTATTATTATTATTATTATTATTATTATTATTATCTCTTGGTACGTACACTACCGTTCAAAAGTTTGGGGTCACTTTAAAATGTCCTTATTTTTGAAAGAAAAGCACTGTTCTTTTCAATGAAGATCACTTTAAACTAATCAGAAATCCACTCTATACATTGCTAATGTGCTAAATGACTATTCTAGCTGCAAATGTCTGGTTTTTGGTGCAATATCTCCATAGGTGTATAGAGGCCCATTTCTAGCAACTCTCACTCCAGTGTTCTAATGGTACAATGTGTTTGCTCATTGCCTCAGAAGGCTAATGGATGATTAGAAAACCCTTGTACAATCATGTTAGCACAGCTGAAAACAGTTGAGCTCTTTAGAGAAGCTATAAAACTGACCTTCCTTTGAGCAGATTGAGTTTCTGGAGCATCACATTTGTGGGGTCGATTAAATACTCAAAATGGCCAGAAAAATGTCTTGACTATATTTTCTATTCATTTTACAACTTATGGTGGTAAATAAAAGTGTGACTTTTCATGGAAAACACAAAATTGTCTGGGTGACCCCAAACTTTTGAACGGTAGTGTACAGTGATTTATACTGGAGTTCTTACATTATAATGCTCTCCATTAAGTCACTTTGACCTCACACTGAGAGCACTTTTCGCACAATGTTGGCAGTGCCAAGCAAAACTGACTTTTGTAGACTGGGTACATGAGGCTTAATGTCTATTTCATTAAAGTTGGCATTCAAGTTCTTTGGTACAGTGCCCAATGCACCTATCACTATAAGGACGACTGTAGTCTCCATAGCCAACATCCTGACAGTGTTTAACCTCACATCGGCATAGTTGTCAATTTTCTCGATCTCTTTCTTGGCAATACTGTGATCTCCAGGGATGAGATCTCCAGCTACATCTACCAAGTAACACCTTCTTCTTACTTTGTCGACCACCGTGATATCAGGACATCTATGTTCAACGGTACGGTACCGTCTGGATGTTAAAATCCCACAGAATCCATCCATCCATCCATTATCTGTAGCTGCTTGTTCTGTCCTACAGGGTTGTGGGCAAGCTGGAGCCTATCCCAGCTGACTATAGGCGAGAGGCGGGGTACACCCTGGATGAGTGGTTTGTCCCACAGAATCTTTACCTTGATTCTTTACTCCAGATTCTGGTTTATGACGATACCATTTCTACCATACTTCCTACTGAGACACCAGTGGAGATGACAGCACACTTTATCGTGGCGTCGCTTGTGGTCCTTCTGCACCAGCATTTTGCAGGCGCTCAGAATGTGTGCTACGTTCTCAACCTTTTCGCTACACTCATCAGATTCAACTTGATGGTCAATATTCTTTCTGATGGAGTTTGTATTCAGTGCCTGGTCTTGTGCAGCAACCAACAGACTTTCAGTTTCACACTTCAAGTCACCGTTCACAAGCCAATCTCATGAGCTCTCGGTCTTCTCATCTCATCTCATTATCTCTAGCCGCTTTATCCTTCTACAGGGTCGCAGGCAAGCTGGAGCCTATCCCAGCTGACTATGGGCGAAAGGCGGGGTACACCCTGGACAAGTCGCCAGGTCATCACAGGGCTGACACATAGACACAGACAACCATTCACACTCACATTCACACCTACGGTCAATTTAGAGTCACCAGTTAACCTAACCTGCATGTCTTTGGACTGTGGGGGAAACCGGAGCACCCGGAGGAAACCCACGCGGACACGGGGAGAACATGCAAACTCCGCACAGAAAGGCCCTCGCCGGCCCCGGGGCTCGAACCCAGGACCTTCTTGCTGTGAGGCGACAGCGCTAACCACTACACCACCGTGCCGCCCGCTCTCGGTCTTATTATTATTAGTAGTAGTAGTAGTAGGGTGGCATGGTGGTGTAGTGGTTAGCACTGTCACCTCACAGCAAGAAGGTTCTGGGTTGGAGTCAAGCGACTGACGGGGGAATTTCTGTGTGGAGTTTGCATGTTCTCCCCGTGTCCGCGTGGGTTTCCTCCAGGTGCTTCGGTTTCCCCCACAGTCCAAAGACATGCAGGTTAGGTTAACTGGTGACTCTAAATTGACCGTAGGTGTGAATGTGAGTGTGAATGGTTGTTTCTCTCTATGTGTCAGCCCTGTGATGATCTGGCGACTTGTCCAGGGTGTACCCTGCCTCTCGCCCATAGTCAGCTGGGATAGGCTCCAGCTTGCCCGCGACCCTGCACAGGATAAGCGGTTACAGATAATGGATGGATTATTATTATTAGTAGTAGTATTATGTCCCATCATGATTTATTCCTTACATAGAACATATGCATCCACGTTTTTTTTTTCATTCCCTCTGTTAAAAATGGACACCATAAAAACAAATGAAGTTGTTTCATCATTTTAGGTAGATGTTAAAGGGGAACTGAAGGAAAATTTTTGATGATCAAAATTCTATTTATCTCATTTTATTAAATATCGGAATGCATTTTTGATCGCTATTTTGTCGCTGCTATAGCGAGTTATGAGTGTTTGAAATATGCTCTGTAATATATCAGTCCGTATGTCAAAGCAACGGCCGTAAACGAGATTCGTTGAGACCTGCGCGAGACATCGTAGGACAGAAGTAAAACGTACAGCGGAAATCAAAGTGACCGACATCTGCCAACGTTGTCAAAAGACGCGCACGCCCTCTTTCGAATGCTGATGTGATCAAGCAGGAAGTTTTGTTTGTTTTGATAGCAATCAGGAAAGTTTGAAAAAAGTAGGCAGTAATCGTCATTTAAACTCGTTTTTGTGCAAGATTTTGTTTGGAAAACAGTTTTCAAAATGGTGGCACTGACACCTGGCTGACACTTGACGTTTCGAAATCTCGCACAAGTCTCGTGAAGATCGCGCGGATAAGCGACGCCTGCCGTGGACCAAACAAACTAAATTCAATACAGCTAAAAACCGAACAGGCCGATAAGTATAATATTTAATTGCAATTCGTTGCCAGTACGAGTCACGATATAAGGTTACTAAAACCAAAAACGTAATTGAATAACACGTTAATTAAGACATAAAGCAAGTTTAAAAATGACTTCAGTTCTCCTTTACTTAAACATACTGTAGATACTAAGAGCTATAGCTTTTCTCTGAGCATAATAGAATTGTTTTCCGTCCAAATATATTCAGAAAAAAAACCCTGCACCATAATAAGATAAATATAATTAGATACAAAATAAAACATACAGGGTGTTAAAAAAAATTTGATATCATCTCATCTCATTATCTCAAGCCGCTTTATCCTTCTACAGGGCCGCAGGCAAGCTGGAGCCTATCCCAGCTGACTACGGGCGAAAGGCGGGGTACACCCTGGACAAGTCGCCAGGTCATCACAGGGCTGACACATAGACACAGACAACCATTCACACCTACGGTCAATTTAGAGTCACCAGTTAACCTAACCTGCATGTCTTTGGACTGTGGGGGAAACCGGAGCACCCGGAGGAAACCCACGCGGACACGGGGAGAACATGCAAACTCCACACAGAAAGGCCCTCGCCGGCCACGGGGCTCGAACCCGGACCTTCTTGCTGTGAGGCAACAGCGCTAACCACTACACCACCGTGCCGCCCCATTTGATATCATTTCACAATCTAATAATTTTGCCAGTTCTCATTCAATTGACCTCAAATGTTAACAGCATGTGTAGAAACAGGTCAAAATGTTATGTTTACTGTTTGTTGTTTTTATCTTTTCAGGTATAGAAATGCCATTCACTGGAAAAGAAAGAAAAAGCGTTTTGTGTGTTAGAGTACGCTTGAACACAGTCGAACAAGACTGTGCAACGTGCATTTATGAGAGAATTCTCTAAAAATGCAGCAACTGCAATGCAGATTTGGACACGGCACAAAAAGTTCAAAGAGGAAGGCCGTGTGTGTATGCAGGGTGAAAGGATCTGGACGACCACCAGCATCGGAAGAGACGGTCGAGCGAGCGGGTTCGGGAATATTGAAAATTTGTGAAATCGTCCACATACCTTTGAATTTCTCATTCAAATTTTGAAGAATAAATCTTATATTGCTCAACATTAAGCCTGTTCGGTTTCATTTGCCCGGACAGTTTCTGGGATATTTCCATCTCAAATAATGTCAATTTTTTTGAAACATCCTGTATTTAGAAATTCTCTGAATGTATCCAGAGTCTGGTTTACAGTAGGATGAATGAGCTTCGTGATATTCATGGGAGTAACAGCTGTATGTTTTTCCCCTGCATTGTTTTTGTTTTTTTGGCACATTCACACTCATGACAGATAGCACTGTTCATTACAACTCCCTCGACTCAGTCGACTCTTTTGAATAAACCTGTTGAACTAAATCCAGAGAATCTTGAGCATAAATATGTGACACAACCAATTTATTCAGCTGATGCACTCAGATGTGCGCTACCTGTGGAAATCATCTAAAACTCACCAGTAGGGAAAAGCTAATTAAAAAAAAAAACAGTAACATTTAGCAAATAAATTGAAAGCTAAGTGGTGATGTAGCTGCACATTCTGCTGATGATTGAGTGATGTAAGGATGCTCAGCTCTAATTTAGTCTTTTTTTTTTTTTTTTACAGATATCCCATTTACACATGCTCTTTTACATCGGCACTTATATTTCAGGAAGGAGCTAAGGGACGTCATTCTAGGAGGCTGAGACCTGTTAATGCTAGGTCTCATGCATGAACAGAAGCTGATGCTGATACTTTGAGAAGCTACGAAAACATGAGCAGAGTGAAGCAACAAGAGAAGAAAGAAGAAACATGTAATGTCAAAGAAAAGGATAGCAGTCACTGTCAGAAGAAGAGATTGTGGTCTAAACCAAGAGAAGAAGCGAGTAATAAACATAGAAAGGCTTTTGAAATCATTCTTAAGCTGTGGTTACGTCCTGGTCTGAGTTTTGCATGGGTTTCGACCATGTTCTCCACACTGTAAAAAAAGAATAGTTGAGAATACTTGAAATTTCAAGGCAACCGTCTGCATTAAGAATGTTATGTTTTGCTAACAATGTGCCCATGATAATCCAAACTATGATAACACTGTTATCTTTATTAAGAATTCTTAATTAAGTCAATTTTCAATTCCTCATTCTGCCAACATAGATTTCTCTTTTTGCTGAACAGTGGCATTCACAGTAGTACAAAAAGGCAATTGAGGTTATCAAAATTTTTATTTTTAGATTTTTTTTTACCTTTATTGGATAGGACAGTGTAGAGACAGGAAATGAGCAGGAGAGAGAGACAGGGAGGGATTGGGAAATGACCTCAGGTCGAAATTGAACCCAGGTCCCTGGATTTATGGTATGGCGCCTTATCCACCTGAGCCACGACAACATGAGCTTCAACTGGAGAGAGAACCACATTGCCCAGCCCTTGCATTTGGGAGCGGAAACCCCGTGTCTTGGTCATTAAGAGCATGCGCTGAATAAACACCTGTGGCAATTATGTATTTTCAATTCAGATTATTCACTATTGTATATTTACACATCATTGAGGTGCACCCTATCAGTTTGATGTGGATTTTTCTGTTCGTTAATAATTATTCATATTTTCTTGTCCATTCAATTGTGAATATGGAATTACTAGAACAAAGCGTAATTCTATTTTTTACAGTGCAGTTTCCTCCTACCTCCCAAAACATACTAGGTATAATTGGCTATTCTAATTTTCCCCTAGTGTGAATGTGTGTGTGTGTGGTGTCCAAATATAAACTGGCATCGTATCCAGTGCCTATCCAGCCCTTCCATCCCTGCAAAAGGTGTTCTCGGGATAGTTTCCTAACCCACCGTGACCAGCATAAAGTAGTAACAGAAGACGAATGAATGGATGAAGTGTTTGAAATGTAATTTGTTATACCTCACATTCTGAGTAACAGGACATTCGTCTCGGATGTAAATGTAAATTTATAATAGATGGACCTCATTTGTAAGGCTTTACACAAATGGATTTAGGCGTAAATAGTTAATAGGAGTGTTTACATTAGAAAGTTGGTATTTGTGGTAATTAAACTGGATTTTAAGTATGAAAAGTGTGTGTATATGTAGTCTTCTGGGGAAGCCATGGCCTAATGGTTAGAGAAGCAGCTTTGGGACTAAAAGGTTGCTGGTTTGAGTCCCTGGACCAGCAGGAATGGCTAAAGTGCCCTTGAGCAAGGCACCTAACCCCCAACTGCTCCTCAGACTGCTCTGGGTATGTTATATGTCACTCTGGATAAGAGCGTCTGCTAAATGCCTTTAATGTAATTCATATGTTTATGTTAATTATAATAGAATAGATAACTCCTCCGCGGCACGGTGGTGTAGTGGTTAGCACTGTTGCCTCACAGCAAGAAGGTCCTGGGTTCGAGGGCCTTTCTGTGTGGAGTTTGCATATTCTCCCTGTGTTGGCGTGGGTTTCCTCTGGGGGCTCCGGTTTCCCCCACAGTCCAAAGACATGCAGGTTAGGTTAACTGGTGACTCTAAATTGACCGTAGGTGTGAGTGTGAATGGTTGTCTGTGTCTATGTGTCAGCCCTGTGATGACCTGGCGACTTGTCCAGGGTGTACCCTGCCTTTCGCCCGTAGTCAGCTGGGATAGGCTCCAGCTTGCCTGCAACCCTGTAGAAGGATAAAGCGGCTACAGATAATGAGATGAGATAACTCCTCCAGCTACAGTCTCAAAGCTCTGGAGATGAATGATTGCTGATGTCTCTTAGTTCTGGAAAGCGGTACTTGGTTACGTTTCCTATTCCTTAGGCTGTGGATGTGTACAGGTTCAGATTGTTGAAATAAGTAGTTAAAGTTGTTACACTCCATCTTTAGTCCATTCTTAGTCGTGTTTCTTCTTTGGGCCATTGGTTCCAGGGTGTCCTTTGGAAGTCCAAGGATCCTCAGACTTCCTCAGTCTTGCACTCTTTGTAGCTTCACAGAGAGATATTCAGGCAATACAAGTAGACGGCCTTTTGATTTCATAAAATCGGTGAAATTTAGTTAGCTCTGAAATTTGGTCATTGTGATGTATGTTTATTTCTGTAATATCTAAAAAAACCCAGGTCATTCTGTGGCTGGGAAGTTATTTAATTTGAGGGGATTAAAGCAAATAATCTGCATGAAATCGCTCGCTTCGCGCAGTCAAGCAGACAGAGGAAGTCCGTGTGTGTGTGCGTGCATGCACAGGTTTATCTTCTTCTTCTTCTTCTTTTTCTTCTTTTTTTGGGTTTTACGGCAGCTGGCATCCACATTGAGTGTTGCATTACTGCCATCTACAGGTTTACCTTTGAGCGTGCACTGACAGTTCCATCATTCTGTCGCTAAATGAACAGCTGATCACACCGAGGTGCTCGCTGACCGCCGATATTTATTAGGTTGGTCCTGCATTCCTTTCCTTCGCAAATAACATAACGTCTTTTCTTCTCGCTTTCCGTTACTGTAGTCGGTCTTTCACGTTTCATTCACGGCCTGCATTTTTCTCTCCTGTTTCAAATTTGTATCCCACAATGTCTTGTGTGAACAGGGAAAGCCCACCACCACCACCACCATGATGCATGACGTAGTATCTTGGATTGGGCCATGGTGAAGCAGGAAAAAATAGTGGAGAATTTAGGGCCATGTGACCCTAAATTCATTAATTGTTCTGCTAATAAAATTGGTAGTCTGTGATTCGAATTCAGTAGGTTTTAGGCCAGTAAACAAAAATAATTGGGTGTCAGGGAAAATTCTTTTTATGACCAAATGTTGAAAAATCTGAAAGGCAGTCTAGCTTTAAAGAACTGAAGTCATTTTTAAACTTGATTTATTTCTTAATTAATGTGTTATTCAATTATGTTTTCAGCTTTAGTCACCTTATATCATGACTCGTATTGGCAACTAATTGCAATTAAATATTATACTTATCAGCCTGGGGTGGCACGGTGGTGTAGTGGTTAGCACTGTCGCCTCACAGCAAGAAGGTCTGGGTTTGAGCCCCGGGGCCGGCGAGGGCCTTTCTGTGTGGAGTTTGCATGTTCTCCCCGTGTCCACGTGGGTTTCCTCCGGGTGCTCCGGTTTCCCGCACAGTCTAAAGACATGCAGGTTAGGTTAACTGGTGACTCTAAATTGACCGTAGGTGTGAGTGTGAATGGTTGTCTGTGTCTATGTGTCAGCCCTGTGATGACCTGGTGACTTGTCCAGGGTGTACCCCGCCTTTTGCCCGTAGTCAGCTACAGATTTTTCAACATTTTCACCTTAAAATTATTTTGATTTATTACCATCAAAAAACTCGTCATGAAATACAAAAATGCATGGGAGCCGCCATTTTCTACATTTAGAATTACTCAACCGGTACTTCCGCTAGTACCAACAAGCCATTCCGAATGTCTGAGCATGAGCAATTGTGATTTTCCTGCACATCGAGCGGGAAATAACAGCACATGTAGCGTAACAATAGACAGGTCAAGAGGTCAAGATGTCGGCACCACCGAAGAAAAAACTCAAAACATCTAAAACTGGAGGTCACTTTCTTCCCGAATGGACAGAAACATTCAATGGAATAATTATCGCTTCCAAAATGAGTGCTGAGTATGTCAACTGCACAATTTGTTGTAGAGACGTGAAAGTGTTTGCCTCTGGAATTTACGACGTGAGGGAATACATGAAATCTCAAACAGCGCTAACCACTACATCACCATGCCGCCCCTACATCAGCCATCTCAGTAACCAAATTTTAGTTTTGTTTTTCTTAACCAACGTGATCTTGTGTGTATATCTTATAACATAGATCTTCGTTTTCCTTGTTAAATGTATACTTACATGCTACTTGGTTAATTAATTGCAACTGACTGAACCAAATGATAAGACATAACTTGGTTTAAAATTTGGTCTCCCAGTGAAGCTGGTTTGGCATTGACTAGGAGACCAAATCTGGCCACTGGGAGACCATTTCAAAGTGACCCCATTTGGTCTCCCAGTAACTATGTTAAAAAATGCTCTGCGATATGGATGTACAGAAATAAACCACTGCATTAGGTACACTACCATTCAAAAGTTTGGGGTCACCCAGACAATTTTGTGTTTTCCATGAAAAGTCACACTTTTATTTACCACCATAAGTTGTAAAATGAATAGAAAATATAGTCAAGACATTTTTCTGGCCATTTTGAGCATTTAATCGACCCCACAAATGTGATGCTCCAGAAACTCAATCTGCTCAAAGGAAGGTCAGTTTTATAGCTTCTCTAAAGAGCTCAACTGTTTTCAGCTGTGCTAACATGATTGTACAAGGGTTTTCTAATCATCCATTAGCCTTCTGAGGCAATGAGCAAACACATTGTACCATTAGAACACTGGAGTGAGAGTTGCTGGAAATGGGCCTCTATACACCTATGGAGATATTGCACCAAAAACCAGACATTTGCAGCTAGAATAGTCATTTACCACATTAGCAATGTATAGAGTGGATTTCTGATTAGTTTAAAGTGATCTTCATTGAAAAGAACAGTGCTTTTCTTTCAAAAATAAGGACATTTCAAAGTGACCCCAAACTTTTGAACGGTAGTGTAGATCTTCGTTTTCCTTGTTAAATGTATACTTACATGGTACTTGGTTAATTAATTGCAACTGATTGAACCAAATGATAAGACATAACTTGGTTTAAAATTTGGTCTCCCAGTGAAGCTGGTTTGGCATTGACTAGCAGACCAAATCTGGCCACTGGGAGACCATTTTTACGGAAGCCGAGAGAGGCCCTTCATATAATCCTTTTTTTTTATTCACCTTGTTATCCCGGGATAACAACATAATTAATTCAGGATCGCGAGAAAACAACACAACTAATTCGAGATCTCGAGAAAACAAAACCGTTATTCTGAGATAACGACATAATTAATTCAGGATCTCGAGAAAACAACACAACTAATTCGAGATCTCGAGAAAACAAAACCGTTATTCCGAGATAACGACATAATTAATTCAGGATCTCGAGAAAACAACACAACTAATTCGAGATCTCGAGAAAACAAAACCGTTATTCCGAGATAACGACATAATTAATTCAGGATCTTGAGAAAACAACACAACAAATTCGAGATCTCGAGAAAACAAAACCATTACTCCGAGATAACAACATAATTAATTCAGGATCTCGAGAAAACAACACAACTAATTCGAGAGCTCGAGAAAACAAAACCGTTATTCCGAGATAACGACATAATTAATTCAGGATCTCGAGAAAACAACACAACAAATTCGAGATCTCGAGAAAACAAAACCGTTATTCCGAGATAACGACATAATTAATTCAGGATCTCGAGAAAACAACACAACAAATTCGAGATCTCGAGAAAACAAAACCGTTATTCCGAGATAACGACATAATTAATTCAGGATCTCGAGAAAACAACACAACTAATTCGAGATCTCGAGAAAACAAAACCGTTATTCCGAGATAACGACACAATTAATTCAGGATCTCGAGAAAACAACACAACTAATTCGAGATCTCGAGAAAACAAAACCGTTATTCCGAGATAACGACATAATTAATTCAGGATCTCGAGAAAACAACACAACTAATTCGAGCTCTCGAGAAAACAAAACCGTTATTCCGGGATAACGACATAATTAATTCAGGATCTCAAGAAAACAACACAACAAATTCGAGATCTCGAGAAAACAAAACCGTTATTCCGAGATAACGACATAATTAATTCAGGATCTCGAGAAAACAACACAACAAATTCGAGATCTCGAGAAAACAAAACCGTTATTCCGAGATAACGACATAATTAATTCAGGATCTCGAGAAAACAACACAACTAATTCGAGATCTCGAGAAAACAAAACCGTTATTCCGAGATAACGACATAATTAATTCAGGATCTCGAGAAAACAACACAACAAATTTGAGATCTCGAGAAAACAAAACCGTTATTCCGAGATAACAACATAATTAATTCAGGATCTCGACACAACTAATTCGAGATCTCGAGAAAACAAAACCGTTATTTCGAGATCTCGAGAAAACAAAATAATTATTCCGTGATCTCGAGAAAACAAAAAAAGATTATATGAAGAGCCTCTTGCGGCTTCCATACATTTGGTCTCCCAGTAACTATGTTAAAAAATGCTCTGCATATGGATGTACAGAAATAAACCAGTGCATATATTAGGTAAGATCTGATACATTTTTATTATGCATGAAATATTACTATGGATTTGGTATGGAAATTATGGATTTCTTTACCAGGAGTGCAGGTGAGAGGGGTTGACATGTCTGAAGGCGCTTCGGGGCGGTGCCGGGTCGCCGGTCGGGTGTTCAGAAGACCGGCGGAGTTCAATCCGAATAATCCAGGGCGGATTTTGTCGCGTGCACCGGAAGGCGGAGAGGCGGATAAGAGCAGCGCGAGCTCCTGTCATGCTGAGCCGCAGTGGTTTGCGTTCACGGACGCGCACGGTTTACGCACTGAAGGAACGGAGAAAGTTTCATTCAAACCCTGGAGCCAAAAAAAAAAAAAAAAACTTTCAGCATGAAGCCGCACTGACAGCTGCCTCCACCGGAAACCACACCTTCAATACTCCAAGGAGGGGTTTGATCGCATCCCTTGCTTCATTCGGTATTAATTCTGGTCCTGTTTACTTTTTTTTTTTTTTGAGATATATTATTTTATATTCGGGATGTTGCAGTGACCATGGCTGCGCAAGTCGCATCAGTCCCGGCTGCATCTAATAACAAGAGCAAGACTTTATCTGGGGTTTTGGGACAAGATTTAAACTCTGGGAATAAACGACCAGGAGGACTCGGGGATGTGAGAAGCACTAATAATAATAATAATAATAATAATAATAATGTGGATCGGCGCTGTGATGACTCGAACCGAGCTGGTGGAAGCGTGACAACTTCGGTGTCTTCTTCTTCTTCTTCTTCTTCATCATCATCTTCATCATCATCATCATCATCATCAGTGTCGTCGAGCTCTCCTGGTGTAGAACCTGGTTTTGTGTCTAATCATAAACTAAAGCACGCACCGGGAGATCTCCAGTTTCCCCAGCGCACTGGTCACCACGGCAGCTCGGACAACCAGAGAGCAGCAGGCAGAGAGAGCGCTGGAGGAGGCAGCTGTGATCAACACATGTTGAGGAAAAGTGTGGAAGACCAGCAGCCTTGCAGAGCCGCTGAGCCCATGAGTAGCAGCAGGTACGAGCAAGGCACCTTGGCACCGCATCTCCAAGCCTCCCATGCCCAGGGCGCAGGAGGAGGAGGAGGAGGAGGTGGTGGTGGTGGTGGCAAAGCAGCAGTCTCTGATTTCAATCACTATTTCGGAAGTTCAAGATCAGGACCTTGCTTCGATCAGCACGGCGCACAGCAGGGCTTCGGCACTTTGATGTATCCGGCCACTTCGAATCATGTGGAAGCGTCTCCAAACTCGCACGAAGGGCATCAGAAGAGTCAATACGGCGCTTATCCGGGCTACGGGGCCGCAGGATACCCGAACCCGACCCCCGGGCAGGCCAAATGCGCTCCTGTAGGGTCCATGAACAACGCCGGAGGAGGGTTTGTACGTTTCCCGGGACAGAGTCAACATCCTTCTGGTGCGACACCCACCCTGAACCAGCTGCTCACTTCTCCGGGGCCCATGATGCGATACTATGAATACAGCAGCAGCGGCGGCAAAGATGCGGGCCCCCAGTACGGGTGTGGAGGGTCAGGGTGGCCAGGGCAGAGACCTCATCCAGGGGCCGCGAACAGCACTCAAAGCGCCAACCGGAACCAGGTAAACTCTCACTGTATACAGGATGTTGTTTGTTTGTTTGTTTGTTTGTTTGTTTGTTTCTCCATGTCTTAAACCTTCACCAGTACACAGGTTTCTTGTCCATCCATCCATCCATCCATCCATCCATCCATCCATCCATCCATCCATCCATCATCTGTAGCCGCTTATCCTGTTCTACAGGGTTGCAGGCAGGTTTCTTGTTTGTATAATAATTAGCCTACTGACAATGATTAATTTTCGAGTCCAGGCGTTCATTTTCCAAACATGTCAAAGGTGAAAGGTCACCTGCGGCAGTCCAGGGTGAATGGAATTAGCTCAAAGCTTATACCATGAATTCAGCTAAACGGATGCAGCAAATGTGGACACAGGAAGCACAAACATGGACATGACATAAAGTTAGACCAAGCAGCACAACCTCAGCCCAGTTATTATTATTATTATTATTATTATTATTATTATTATTATTAATAATAATAATAAATTTAATAATTCAGATAAAAATGAAAGGGGGGGGGCAAACAAACCCAACTAGTCTGCTTTGACATGTAACAAGTCAAGTCTTCCTATTATGCAACAGCATTCACTCATACATGAGGTCAAAGGTCAAGACTTGTAACACAAGGTGCAGAATTGTGCCTATAGGCTACTATTTGGTGTAAAATCATATTTTTATGATGCTTATATTCTTCCCCAGGGCTGTAAAAGCTCTGCTGGAGGCCTGATCCGGACTTGGATTCACATTCCATACCTTACTGTGTTTGGTTACACTGTATAATTACATACTGCAATTTATATTGCTGCTTATATGCCAATATGCTGCTTTTTAAAAGATTACACACATTATTTATTTATTTTTATTTTATTGATATGCTGTTGTGATCTGAGCCTTCAAACAGTGTTTCGTTGTATAGTAATGTGCAATGACTATAAATAATATATATATATAAATATATTGTGTGTGTGTGTGTGTGTGTGTGTGTGTGTGTGTACACATCTAGGTCTAATCCATAAACACATCTGGTCACACATCAGCGTCGGAGCATTTAAGATGTCTGCTAACGCTGCGCTACTTTTTACACAGCAACAATTTTTATGTGTTTCAGCACTTTAGAGGAAACTTTATTGCCTTGTGAAGGGAATAAAGTAATGAAGGCTAATGTTTATTTTTTTTTTTTTTTCCGAACCCAAAAGGCTTTTGAAAATTATCCTGATATTTAGTTATGTTCATTAAATATTGATACTTATCCATTAAAGGAGCTTCCAAGGCTTTATTGTGAAGCGCAAATAAATTTCTGTTGGCTATTCACCTGGACAGCGCTGTAAGAAATAACGCAGTCATTTCAGGATTGTAGCTCTAACGCTAGCTACGTTATAAAAGTTGATTCGACACTGCATTTTAATGTGTACCTATCATTTACGAGGCCTCATGTGTTTCCTAAGACGGTCCCTGAGTATTAGAGGATGTAATGAAAAGATTCTAATTAAATGGCATGTTAAGTGGCGTTTATTCTGTGATTTAGTGTTCAGGGTAAAGAAGTTGTCTTGTGTGTGTTTATACAAGACAGAAGTAATAATAGTTAAAGCTTGACTGATGTCACTTTAATTGCATGAAACCTTAAAACTAGTTACATGATCATTACATTGTAATTGCTGTAACAGTCTACTCGAACTGCTATTATCCTCTGATGGCTGTCATATAGGCAGGCCTGTGCACTTGCGCACTTGTTCGCTTCTGCCCTCCAGGCTTGGAGTATGAATAATGGAAGTAAAGCCAGGATGGGCGCTCTGCCAGCCCGCTGCTCTGAGTTCACATCAAATCTGACATGTGACTGGCTCGCTTTTTCCATACGGGTCGCATAGACGTATAAAAACTGCTGAGTGCTCTGTGTTTCAGCCGAACGTGCGTGCGTTTTCCACTCCTGTGCTTCTGTAATGACAGGACGATAAATATCCGCTTGTTGTTTATTACTTAAAGACCAAATTATGTGCGTGTGTGTGTACGTTTACTGATTGTGTTAGGGTTTTGTTAATTTTAGCGATATAGTTTTATTCACCAATCACCTTCTGACTTACATTACTCATAAATCATTTGCACACTGGAATAAATCTAATTGATCGATTTTGAAAGTAAGTCGGATTGAATTATTGTTAGAGTTTATATTTCCGAGCACGGTCTATAATTGGTCTGCTTGTTACATAGAAGCCTTGTTTATTTTTTTTAGCGATAAGCTATTATTCTTATTCTTTATAAATTAGTGCAGGACACAAAGATATGTAGATACTTGAAGCTGTGGGGAATTGTTCCTATTTTTTTGGCTGTTTCCAACACGAACCTGGACGGTCATCGACGTAAGCCTGTAAATATGTATGCCGTTATTTCACTCATGCTCATGTGAGGATGCTGTATTTCCCAAAACTGATGACTGTCACTTGCAGCAAGCTGGGCGACAGCACACCTCTAAAGGCGCTCTATCCTCTGTGTGTGTGTGTGTGTGTGTGTGTGTGTGTGTGTGTGTGTGTGTGTGTGTGTGTGTTGTTTACATTACTGGTTGTAGCAGTTTAGCTGATTAGGCAGTCTGAGTGAAATTTTAATTTGCTCCGTTGCTCGTGATAAGGGCTAGCAGTGTTTTCATCTTCCAGGATGAAACGCCAAATGCTGGAGTATAATTGGCAAATGGGTTCTCCCAGGATTGCCTTTTTTTTTTTTTTAAATATCAGCTAATTTTAATGTGCCATCAAAATTAAATAAACTCATTCAAGACATATTTTAGTTAAGCAAAAATATTGGGACAAAAAGATCCTTCGGAGCAGAATGAACACTTGCATTAACGTTTTCTCGCATGTATTGATTTTTCAATGATCTGTGGGTCACAGTGTGGAAAAAAATAGTAGATGTGATAGGACTGAAAACGAAGATGGTTAAAGGTCAATGATCAAAATTCTATTTATCTCATTTTATTCAATATCGGATTGCATTTTTGATCGCTATTTTGTCGCTGCTATAGCGAGTTATGAGTGTTTGAAATATGCTCTGTAACATATCAGTCCGTATGTCAAAGCTATGGCCGTAAACGAGATTCGCTGAGACCTGTGCGAGACATCGTAGGACAGAAGTAAAACGTACAGCGGAAATCAAAGTGACCGACATCTGCCAACGTTCCCTGTGTCCGAAATCGCTCACTCGTTCACTACTCCCTACTCCCTATATAGGGAATTACTATATAGAGGACTATATAGTGAGCTCATTGGTAAAATGAAAAAAAAAAAAAACGCTTTCGGATACTAGTCCATCGCGCTGGTATTTACATCATTACTGTCGCACAATTAAAACGTGCCAGATCAGTCGGCTGGTGGGTTTTCAAAATAATAAACACATGCATGTATTTTTGTGATAAATCCATATTATACTGAGCGCATTACTTTGTATTAATCAATACAAAGTACCTGCATCTTTCAGTTCTTTTTTAAATCGAGGCTGAATACTTTCTTCTTTGCCGCTGCCTTTTATTAAATCAAATTTGAGACTTTTAATTTGATTTCTTTCAGCGCGACCGCAATGCATGATGGGATATATTGCTTTGGTTAGTGACCATTGTTGTATACTATTTTTTATGATGCATTGTGGGATACTCTGAGTGCACTATATAGGGTGTAAATAATCCTCACTAAGGTTTCGGACAGCACTACAAAATGGCGTCCGCACTACTGTATATAGTGCCCTGTATTGTGAGTAGGGAGCAGAGGTGGAAAAACCCGGGTGCAGAAAGTAAAAACCCTGCCACATTTTTGCTCCAGCCAATTCAATGAACCAGCTGATCCTAATTACCACATCCCCTAAGCCAGGTTGATGAGCTAATTGGTGAAATCACCTGTGTTGAGAGCACAGGCAGAAGGAAAACCTAAGCAGGACTTTTACTTTGTCAATCCAGTTTTTCCACCTCTGGTAGGGAGCGATTTCGGACACAGGGGTTATCAAAAGACGCGCGCGCCCTCTTTCGAATGCTGATGTAATCAAGCCGGAAGTTTTGTTTGTTTTGATAGCAATCAGGAACGTTTGAAAAAAGTAGGCAGTAATCGTCATTTAAACTTGTTTTTGTGCAATATTTCGTTTGGAAAACAGTTTTCAAAATGGCGGCACTGACACCTGGCTGACACTTGACGTTTCGAAGTCTCGCACAAGTCTCGTAAAGATCGCGCGGATAAGCGACGCCTGCCGTGGACCAAACGCACTAAATTCAACACGGCTAAAAACCGGATAGGCCGCTAAGTATAATATTTAATTGCAATTCGTTGCCAATACGAGTCACGATATAAGGTTACTAAAGCCGAAAACGTGATTGAATAACACGTTAATTAAGAAATAAATCAAGTTTAAAAACTTCAGTTCTCCTTTAATTTAAAAATGATAGTTGTTTACTGTTCTTTTGGTGCAACTCTCTAAAATTGGGTGCAACCAATGGGCCTAACCAGGCATATAATACGCCATATGAACTCCATATGTTCCTGGAGACAGTGAGCGGAATCAGTGAAATCCTGTTGACTTGTTGCTCGTATTTTCCCACGAAGAGTGTGTTTTCCCAAAACAGTGTTTGTGAAGATTGAGTGAAATCGGAGCCTTGTGCATTTTGCAGAAATTTGGTTTTTGGTTGCCAATTTCAATTAGAGGCTTAGAGCTGTTACAAAGGTACCGCTTATTTATACAGACCATCCAGACACTTAATTCTCAGTGCTGTTGTTACAATATGAGAACAAATACACCTCCCGCTGTCAAAAGTGGATATAATAAGTAAGAGATAAAACATGACGGGTCATGCTGTTATAGGAATTACTTTACAGATGCCTCTCAGAACTTGATTATTTTCTTTTAACAGCACATCTCCTGATGTTTTAGTTTTTCGTTTCTTATATCACAACCCTCCAATTTGTCAACAATTGTCATTTAATTACTTATTTTCATTTAGTAATGAATGATGATTTGTTTAGAGGCTTAGAGTTGGCCTGCGTATAAACGTTACTGGTACTTTTATAAAGCTGTGAAGGACACAACCCAGTATGAATGGTTGACGCAATGGAGAATTATTCCTACATTTTATCCATTTTTATTCTATCCACATTCACTGGATATGAGCAATATGAGTGCGATCTGATTGGCTACTCTACTACTACGATATCAGCTCTTATCCTGTGAGTAGAGAAAAACAAAATGGCGGAGCGTGTTGCTGAACCAACCGAGGATGAAATAAAAACTCTACTCGAAAACAAAACCTCAAAAATACCAAAAAAGCAACAAAATATGGAATGAAAGTATTCAATGGTAAGAATGTATCTTTTTAAAAATGTATATTTTTCAAGAATTATTCTTATTATCGCATTTTTCACAAATTGCGCCTCTCATTTTGCCAATTTGTCTACATTCTAAGCAGAAATGATTTTGTCGGACGTTTTGTGTAAAGTTTTTATTGATCGAATTTGCAAAAATAAAAAGGCTCCGTTTCTCAAAATCCAATGAATGTGGATAGAATAAAACAGTTATTCCACTCAATCTCGTCGTACACGGCTGATAGCTGACTCGGCGTATATCAGCTCATGTACAACTCGATTTCGTGGAATAACATTACGCTACACGTCTGCTTCCAGAAAACTTCACCATGTGAATGATTGTCAGGGTTTTATTTGTTGTTGTTGAATAACAGCTTGTATTTCAATCCACTTATTATTAATCTTTGGTTAATTAGCTGTGCGATATTGTGATATAATGTGTCTTGATCTCAAAGTTGTATCAAAAGACACGGTTCTGACACATCGCAGGTATAGTGAAATATTTTTCGGACATTTTTACACCTTTTTTTTCTCAGCAACCACAAATCATAGCCACTTGGTAGCATATTTCAGCTTGGGGTTCTATATTGTGTATAAAGTTTTCAGGTCTGTCCCACATCGACTTCCTGTTTACTGACTGAATGTATTTATGAAAAATATAGCGTGGATTTACAAAATTTTCGTAACATTTTTCTCAGCAACTACAAAGCACAACTGCTTGATATATGGTACCGAGCTTCAGCTTGGGGTTCTATACCGTGTCTACCATTTTCAGGTCTGTCGCACATCGACCTCCTGTTTACTGACTGAATGTATTTAGAAAACATACAGTATAGCGTGGATTTACAAAATTTTCAAAACACTTTTCTCAGCAACTCCAAATCACAACTGCTTGATATTTGGTACTGAGCTTCAGCTTGGGGTTCTATACCGTGTAGACCATTTTCAGGTCTGTCGCACATCAACTTCCTGTTTACCGACTGAATGTATTTATGAAAAATATAGCGTGGATTTACAAAATTTTCGTAATATTTTTCTCAGCAACTACAAATAACAACTGCTTGATACTTGGTACCAAGCTTCAGCTTGGGGTTCTATACCGCGTATAACGTTTTCAGGTCTGTCCCACATCGACTCCCTGTTTACCGACTGAATGTACGGTATTTACGAAACATATAGCATGGATTTTGACGCTATTTCAAGAAGCAAAATGCAATTTCAAAATGACAGTTTACCAGGATGCTATTTGAAATCCCTGGGGAGAGACACGGCTCTTTACTTACTTGTTTCAGGGTTCATTATTTGTTGAAGTCAGCATTCATAAGAGGTGTCCTATTCCTTCAATCGCTTGTATTCTGATATAAACGAGAGCGGGGGGTACGTAAGTGAGCAGTAGCTCACGGTTGATCTTGTTAAAATAGTATTACAAACTGCTGATTTTCAAATTCGGTCGTGATTATTATTATTATTTATTTCATATATTTAATTTATTTAACATAGTAGATTTTTTAAAAAGAAACAATTTTTAGAGTAATTTATTTTTGCAAACATTTTTTATAATAAAAAAAAAACAGATGACACTTTTGCTGTCCGTTTATGAGCCATGATTCAACAGCATGATTCATATACCAGGATTCATACTGTGTATCATGGAAATGCCATCAAACATCGTGATATGATCTTCTCACCACATCACTCAGCCCTAAATGAGCTGTTCCTATAGAAAATACAACACTTGAACGAGTGCGTTAATAAATCTTGCAGCCGGTGCAACTGTCAGGAAAATAATTCAGCATTTTTCGCCCAATCAGAATCGAGAACTCGGTAGCACTGTGATATAAGAACGGAGCACGAAGCTGTTCAGTAAAACGTCTAAAAAAATCTAGTTTATCAGAGACAAATCAGTTAGAGTATACGGCTGAAATGAGCTGTGCGGTAGATTTATACGGCCCACCCAGATGCTGCCTGCCTTTTGCTCTGAATTGCTGTAAATTAACCCAGCTGTGTGAGCTGTGTGTGTTTCTTTGCTGGTTTTGTGGTAGCGTGCATGTTGTAACAGCTTGTTGGCAGGTTGTTTCAGAGAGCCGACAACTCGGCCGTGCTGAAAAACTGACTTTGGGGTGCTCTGATACTGTAAGGAAAACAAAGCTGTGTGTGTGAGTGTGTGAGTATGTGTCTGTGATTGTGTGTGTGTGTGTGTGTGTGTGTGGTTGAGCAGCTCTCCGGCCTGCATTGCCAGTGCTGTGCCTCTCTGGTTATTGCTCTCCACAGGGGTGTGAAGAGGGGCTGCTGAGTGCTGCTTCTGGGGAGCTGATGGCGGAGAGTAATGGAAGAAAGGCTCGTATTTGAACTCTGGAGGGCAGTCTCACTGGAAGACCTCACGCACCATAAAGTATTATCATTTATTTCACATCACATAACCAAAGTGCTGAATTCCTACATGTGTGAGAATAGCACGCGGTCTTCGATGTGTCATCGGAATGAGTGCAATAAAAGGTGTTTACAATAAACTGCATGAAATTGCTCGTGTGCATTTGGCCCGGTGCCAGTCCGAGCCTTCTTGGCTGAAGTCTTATCCTTCATTCATAGTGGCAGACTTTTTGCACGCCACGGTTCCTCTTTTAGCACCTTGATTGCAAAATGCCATTTGTGATAATAATAGTTGTTCCTGTTAAATGATTTATCTTCTATGTGTGTGTGTGTGTGTGTGTGTGTGTGTGTGTGTATATATATATATATATATATATATATATATATATATATATATATTAGTGCTGTCAAGCGATTAAAATATTTAATCGCGATTAATGTCGCGACTGTCATAGTTAGCTCGCGATTAATCGCAATTTAATCGCACATTTTTGTCACATGAAAAACCATTGTAATTCTCTTATCAGCATAAAAAAGTGAATGGGCTTGCTCACCGTTCGAACTACGGGGGTACTCGGGGGATCCGAGATCCCCTGAAACAGACATGAGATCCCTTGAAAACATGATTTGGGAAATGTTGGGGGGTCTCTAAAATATTGTCAAAATGATGTTTATTGACATAGCAATCGTGTGTAACGGGAAGCATTTGCATATCCGAAGTGAGCGCGCGATGGAGATCCGCGCTCTGAGACAAGCGCAAGCACCCCCCCAGGGAATAAAGGGACCCCCCGAAAATATCGGCATAGTTCGAACACTGGTTGTACCAATGTTTTTTTTTTTTTTTTAATTGCAGAGCATAACACGTCTTGTCACAGCCACTGCAAAGTGGGGCTGGAGCCACCGATGGGAAAACGAAACCTAAGCCGAGCACCGTGGCTCTTCGGGGGAGGGCAGAGAACTCTGGCTGTGCGGGGCGTGGCATCATGTCACAGAGCGTTAATCTCGCGATAAAAAAATTATCGTCGTTAAAATTGAATCAAGTTAACGCGTTAATAACGCGACATTTTTGACAGCACTAATATATATATATATATATATATATATATATATATATATATATATATATATATATATATAAAAGAGAGAGAGTCCTGTGCAAAAGTCTTAGGCACATGGAAAGAAATGCCGTCAACCAAAAATGACTTTAAAAATAATGAAATTAAATATTTCAACATAAAAAATACTATGCACAGTAATCAGTAAGCCATTATAAATGAAACAAAGTCAATATTTGGTGTGAGACGACCCTTCGCTTTAAAAAAAATCGTAGTCTCGGGTACAACGAGTGCAGTTTTATAAGGAAATGAGCTGTAGGTTTTACTGAGCATCTTACAGAACCAGCCAGAGTGACACAGTTCTTCTGGACACTTTGACTATCACACTCGCTTCTTCATTTTGCACCAAAAAAAAGTAGCCTTCATTATATTTTCTTTTTTAAAGGAGAACTGAAGTCATTTTAAAACTTGCTTTATTTCTTAATTAACCTGTTATTCAATTACGTTTTCGGTTTTAGTAACCTTATATCGTGACTCGTATTGGCGACTAATTGCAGTTAAATATTATACTTATCGGCCTATTCGGTTTTTAGCCGTGTTGAATTTAGTTCGTTTGGTCCACGACAGGCGTCGCTTATCCGCGCGATCTTCACGAGACTTGTGCGAGACTTCGAAACGTCAAGTGTCAGCCAGGTGTCAGCGCCGCCATTTTGAAAACTGTTTTCCAAATGAAATATTGCACAAAAACGAGTTTAAATGACGATTACTGCCGACTTTTTTCAAACTTTCCTGATTGCGATTAAAACAAACAACTTCCGGCTTGATTACATCAGCATTCGAAAGAGGGCGGGTGCGTCTTTTGACAACCCCCCCGTGTCCGAAATCGCTCCCTACTCACTATACAGGGCACTATATAGTGCGGACGCCATTTTGTAGTGCTGTCCAAAACCTTAGTGAGGATTATTTACACCCTATATAGTGCACTCAAAGTATCCCACAATGCATCACAAAAAGTAGTGTACAATGATGGTCACTAACCAAAGCAATATATTCCATCATGCATTGCGGTCGTGCTGAAAGAAATCAAATTAAAAGTCTCAAATTTGATTTAATAAAAGGCAGCGGCAAAGAAGAAAGTATTCAGCCTTGATTTAAAAAATAAATAAAAAGATGCAGGTACTTTGTATTGGTTAATGTGGGAAATACGCTCAGTATAATATGGATTTATCACAAAAATACATGCATGTGTTTATTATTTTGAAAACCCACCGGCTGACTGATCTGGCACATTTTAATTGTGTGACAGAATAGTGTCCGAAAGTGTTTTTTTTTTTTTTTCATTTTACCAATGAGCTCACTATATAGTCCTCTATATATAGTAATTCCTTATATAGGGAGTAGGAAGTAAGGTATTAGGCAGAGACCCGTCCACCCGTAAATTTGACGGGCAATTGCCGATTTCAACGGGCAAGTATACACACAGACGGATACTGAAACGGACGATAATGCCGAAAATTTTCGCACATGAATACTCCCACATGTCATCCGATAAATCCAGTTATGTTCCGCCCACACACGGGCTGGCCATCGGGAGTAGCGGGAGTTTTCCCGGTGGGCTGGTGGTTCAGCGTGGGCCGGCGGAGAAAAAAAAAAAAAAACAGTTGCGCGCTGGCCTTTAATATGATAAGCAATGTTAACAGTTTCTTTAACAAACTGTTAACATTGCTTATTACAGTTGCGCGCTGGCCTTTAATATGATAAGCAATGTTAACAGTTTGTTAAAGAAACTGTTAACATTGCTTATCATATTAAAGGCCAGCGCGCAACTGTTTTTTTTTTTTTTTTTTTTTCTCCGCTGGCCCACACTGAACCACCGGCCTACTGGGAAAACTCCCGCTACTCCCGATGGCCAGTCCGTGTGTGGTTCCGCCATCATTTACAAATCGTAAGAAACACAGTTTAATACGAAAAATACTGAAAACTTGAAATGAAAAATCAGAATATTTCATCGTTTCCGCCATTTTGGCCCGCACTGAATCTTGTAACATGCGGACTGAATAAATCGCGAATTCTGATTGGTCGAAAATTGCCAAACACCCTGCGTTGTAGTTTCCTCTTTCTTGGCGGGAGAACCGCATTTTTTTTTGCTGACTCACTCTTCTGGATCAAGATGAATCCCAACAAACGCCCCAAATTGAATGTGACAAAAACTGATTCGTTTTTCCACAAAAAGACAGAAAAGGTATGTGTGATACATTGATTAACAAGGGGGTTTCATTGGGGTATGGTAAAATAGAATACTGTTGGTTTTTTTTTTTTATTAAATACTGTAACTAGATCAAAAGATTATATACAATTCATTGTTGTTTATTTTCTTTTCACTTTTGTTACCAAATCAAACACCATACATACATCTGATACATTCAGGAGTGAAACTGAAAAAAATACAAAGTAAAAATATGCAATATTTCTGATCAAAAATTACACGCCATTTCACCCTGAAAATGTCCTAGAATGCAGGAAATGAAGTCTAAATTTCAAAAATTTTCTGGGGGGGCATGCCCCCAGACCCCCCTAGAGGGACTTCGCGCCTGCGGCGCTCGTCTTCGCACCTGCGGCGCTTATCAGGATTATATAAAATATTATTTTTGACTGGTAAATTTCTTTTTCTGCCTAATACCCTAGTAGGAAGTAGTGAACGAGTGAGCGATTTCGGACACGGAGCATTGGCAGATATTGGTCACTTTGATTTCCACTGTACATTTTACTTCCGTCCTACGACGTCTCGCACAGGTCTCAACGAATCTCGTTTACGGCCGTTGCTTTGACATACGGACTGATATATTACAGAGCATATTTCAAACGCTCATAACTTGCTCTAGCAGTGACAAAATAGCGATCAAAAATGCATTCTGATATTTAATAAAATGAGATCAATAGAATTTTGATTATAAAACAATTGCTTTCAGTTCTCCTTTAATCTGAAAAGTGGTCTCTTATGGAATATGCTGCTCAGATACTTTTTTTTTTTCCCTGTAACGTTTAATTTTGTGCTGGAAAATGAAATGAGTGTTTGGAGGTCGAAAATGTTTTTGTAATGTTTTGACTCGATGATTTAGAAGTCATAAAATAGAAATCAATCACAAAGTTTATATGGAAAAAAAAATATGGGGCCTTTTGCACACTTTTGCCCAGTGCTGTATACATGGCACACTTCTGCCTCAAACACATTTATATCAAGCTTCTAGTAAAATTTGTGTCAATGTTTTAACAGCGCAGACCAAACTAAAGCAAAATAAAAACAATAATGAAGGTTTGGAACTCAAGTGTTTTGATAATGCAGAAGTCATAAAATAGAAATCAATAACAAAGTTTGCATGAAAAAAAAAAACAATAGGGTGCCTAAGACTTTTTTGCACAGTACTGTACTTTATATCTCCTGTTTATTTATCACTAATAATAATAATAATGGCGGCACGGTGGTGTAGTGGTTAGCGCTGTCGCCTCACAGCAAGAAGGTCCTGGGTTCGAGCCCCGGGGCCGGCGAGGGCCTTTCTGTGTGGAGTTTGCATGTTCTCCCCGTGTCCGGGTGGGTTTCCTCCGGGTGCTCCGGTTTCCCCCACAGTCCAAAGACATGCAGGTTAGGTTAACTGGTGACTCTAAATTGAGCGTAGGTGTGAATGTGAGTGTGAATGGTTGTCTGTGTCTATGTGTCAGCCCTGTGATGACCTGGCGACTTGTCCAGGGTGTACCCCGCCTTTCGCCTGTAGTCAGCTGGGATAGGCTCCAGCTTGCCTGCGACCCTGTAGAAGGATAAAGCGGCTAGAGATAATGAGATGAGAATAATAATAATAATAATAATGGAGCGGCAGCTACAGTTATTGACACCTTAACAATCTTTTGGCCGTTGCAAAAGTAGAAAATACTTTTAATATGTAAATTGTGCATGAATAATTACTCAAAATTCCACTGGAAAAAAAAATGAGTTGATTTCCGAGTCAAACTCTCACGGTTACCAGAGAACCAGCACCCCACTGTAACCCGAGTTATGTACCAGGCGAGAGGCCGAGGGCTACTGAAACGGAGATCAGCGCCGCCCAATGCGCCTTAATTGCTTGGTTAGTACTGGGACGGGAGACTGCCTGGGAAGGCCAGGTCTTGGCATGGGAGGGACTTCTGTCGCTAGCATCGACTAGCAAGTAAGACTTCACTCTTTCAGATGAGGGTCTGTTGGAAAACCTCAGTCTCACTTAGGAGTTGCTGCTAAATGCAAAGTTATGTAAACACAAATAAGTGCCTTTTAAAAAAAAAAATCCTCACTGTCTAAGTGCTTTTTCTGTTGTTTCTCTTCATCTTATGAACCTCCAAGTTTAGAAGTTAACAAGTATAAGTTGGCAGAAAGCAAGCTGTTTTTTGAATGTCAGGCTGAATCCGAATTCTCAGTATATACTAATGATAGTTAAGTACCTACTACACAACCGTAACTGTAGTATGTTCTATGAGTGAGTAATAAAGACACAATTCGGACGTACTCCGTCTCCATCTTTCCTGTCCTCTGACCCGGATGTTCATAGTTGACTTGTATGTATGTACGGTATGTATGCCACAAAATAAAAAATAACAAGAAGACAGAGTCATCTATATCCCCTGCCCTGTATACCAACTACAGTGGGACAAAAAAGTATTTAGTCAGTCACCAATTGTGCACGTTCTCCCACTTAAAAAGATGAGAGAGGCCTATAATTTTCATCATAGGTATACCTCAACTATGAGAGACAAAATGAGAAGAAAAAAATCCAGAAAATCACATTGTCTGATTTTTAAAGAATTTATTTGCAAATTATGGTGGAAAATAAGTATTTGGTCAATAACAAAAGTTCATCTCAATACTTTGTTATATACCCTTTGTTGGCAGTGACAGAGGTCAAACGCTTTCTGTAAGTCTTCACAAGGTTTTCACACACTGTTGCTGGTATTTTGACCCATTCCTCCATGCAGATCTCCTCTAGAGCAGTGATGTTTCGGGGCTGTCGCTGGGCAACACGGACTTTCAACTCCCTCCAAAGATTTTCTGTGGGGTTGAGATCTGGAGACTGGCTAGGCCACTCCAGGACCTTGAAATGCTTCTTATGAAGCCACTCCTTCGTTGCCTGGGCGGTGTGTTTGGGATCATTGACATGCTGAAAGACCCAGCCACGTTTCATCTTCAATGCCCTTGCTGATGGAAGGAGGTTTTCACTCAAAATCTCACGATACATGGCCCCATTCATTCTTTCCTTTACACGGATCAGTCGTCCTGGTCCCTTTGCAGAAAAACAGCCCCAAAGCATGACGTTTCCACCCCCATGCTTCACAGTAGGTATGGTGTTCTTTGGATGCAACTCAGCATTCTTTCTCCTCCAACACGACAAGTTGAGTTTTTACCAAAAAGTTCTATTTTGGTTTCATCTGACCATATGACATTCTCCCAATCCTCTTCTGGATCATCCAAATGCTCTCTAGCAAACTTCAGACGGGCCTGGACATGTACTGGCTTAAGCAGGGGGACACGTCTGGCACTGCAGGATTTGAGTCCCTGGCAGCGTAGTGTGTTACTGATGGTAGCCTTTGTTACTTTGGTCCCAGCTGTCTGCAGGTCATTCACTAGGTCCCCCCCGTGTGGTTCTGGGATTTTTGCTCACCGTTCTTGTGATCATTTTGACCCCACGGGGTGAGATCTTGCGTGGAGCCCCAGATCGAGGGAGATTATCAGTGGTCTTGTATGTCTTCCATTTTCTAATAATTGCTCCCACAGTTGATTTCTTCACACCAAGCTGCTTACCTATTGCAGATTCAGTCTTCCCAGCCTGGTGCAGGTCTACAATTTTGTTTCTGGTGTCCTTTGACAGCTCTTTGGTCTTGGCCATAGTGGAGTTTAGAGTGTGACTGTTTGAGGTTGTGGACAGGTGTCTTTTATACTGATAACGAGTTCAAACAGGTGCCATTAACACAGATAACGAGTGGAGGACAGAGGAGCCTCTTAAAGAAGAAGTTACAGGTCTGTGAGAGCCAGAAATCTTGCTTGTTTGTAGGTGACCAAATACTTATTTTACCGAGGAATTTACCAATTAATTCATTAAAAATCCTACAATGTGATTTCCTGGATTCTTTCCCCCCCATTCTGTCTCTCATAGTTGAAGTGTACCTATGACGAAAATTACAAGCCTCTCATCTTTTTAAGTGCAAGAACTTGCACAATTGGTGGCTGACTAAATACTTTTTTGCCCCACTGTATATACCAAGTTTCAAGATATTATTTGTCACATTTTTCAAGTTCTGCTGCAGGAAACCAACCCGACCTCTTTACACTGACCTCAGCAGCCCATGGTATAAACCCACCGGACCTTTGGTCCAGGTGAGCTAAAAATTAATATTTCTCACATTTCTTAGTATCAAAAGGCACAAATACATTACTTAATCAACACATATACCAACTTTCAAGACCGTACCACTTTTCAAGTTCGGCTCCAGAAACAAAACCTACCCCTAAGACTATATATATTTTAAGTTCGTTTCTTAGACAAGGATTTTTTAAACTTGTTACCTTGCTAACAGTTTCGGCGAGAATCTTCCGCCTTCTTCAGAAACAGTCACCAGATGTCGAGTGGTGACGTGCCTTATCAGCTGATGTTGCGTTACCCCTAAGACTAACCTGAGAGACTAAGTCTGAAATTGTTTCCATGGAAACATGAAACATTTAAATTTCTCAGTATGAAAAGGCACATCTACATCACCTTGTTAACATGTATACCAAGTTTCAAATCTGTATCATGAATAGTTTTGGAAATATGCTCCAGAAATGAACATTGCTCTTAGAAACTAAGTCAAAATCTAATTTTTATGTAAAAAATTGAAAAAAATATATCTGTATATTTTTTCAAAAATCCAAAATAGTAAAAGGCTATGTTGCTTGATATACAAAGTTATACAAAGTTTCATGAAGATATCTTGAGTAGTTTTAAAGATATAGTCCGGAAACGAAAACATGACCAGACGGACGGATGGATGGACGGAACCCGTTTCTATATCCCCCACCCAACTTCATTTGGGTGGGGGATTAAAAAAAAAAAATCAGCAACAGCAGAAATGTTCAAACAACTCCTGATATATTTATACCACTGCACCAATGGGCTTCGCTTCCGACAGTCATCTTCTTTCTGGTTCTTCTTCGGTTATTCAGTGGTATGAGCTGAATCATGGGATAGCATCGCATAGCATGTTTGCATACTTTGGATGTAGTAGATCATCTGGATACCGTTTGACTATTATTTAATGCCTACTAAATATTTGGGCATCCTACACACTGCTTTTGGCGTACTTCTTCTTCTTTTGGCTGCTCCCATACGCTCAGGGTCACCACAGCGTATCTGTTCCAAGTATTTGATTTGGCATAGGTTTTACACCGGCTGCCATTCCTGACACAACCCTCCCTAATCTATCCGGGTTTGGGACCCGCACTAAGAATGCACTGGCTTGTACAACCCCAGTGGCTGGGGATTTTACCTAATCTGCATATCTTTGGGCGGCACGGTGGTGTAGTGGTTAGCGCTGTCGCCTCACAGCAAGAAGGTCCTGGGTTCGAGCCCCGGGGCCGGCGAGGGCCTTTCTGTGCGGAGTTTGCATGTTCTCCCCGTGTCCGCGTGGGTTTCCTCCGGGTGCTCCGGTTTCCCCCACAGTCCAAAGACATGCAGGTTAGGTTAACTGGTGACTCTAAATTGACCGTAGGTGTGAATGTGAGTGTGAATGGTTGTCTGTGTCTATGTGTCAGCCCTGTGATGACCTGGCGACTTGTCCAGGGTGTACCCCGCCTTTCGCCCGTAGTCAGCTGGGATAGGCTCCAGCTTGCCTGCGACCCTGTAGAAGGATAAAGCGGCTAGAGATAATGTGTGATGTGTGCATATCTTTGGACTGTGGGAGGAAACCCACGCAGATACAGGGAGAACATGCAAACTCCACACAGAAAGGCCCCCGTCAGCCACTGGGCTCGAACCCAGAACCTTCTTGATGTGAGGTGACAGTGTTAACAACTACACACTGCTTTTGGCATACTAATAGTATGTAAGTATGCGTATTTGGATGCAGCCTGACAGTTCGAAAAAACTAAAAGTCTGTCAGGTTTTCTGGGAGTTCTGAGAACCATTTTAAGTTCCTGCGGTGTTGCTTAAACATTTTTAGCTGCAGGAACATTGGCATTTCCATGAGTGTTTTTGTCTGCACCGTGGAGCAAATTATACCTGTTTTTAGAACATTGAAGAATGTTATGAGCCTGTTTATAAAATACTGAATGTTCTCTGTAGAAGTTGAAGTTTCTCTTGGACACCATATTTTCTGTTTAGCATCACCTTTGTATCATGAGAGGAATGGTATGTTATTAGAGCAGAATGACATTTCGGTCATGAGAAGCCTCTGTCTGGCATGTTATTTAAAAAAAACAAAAACAAATGTATGTATAGCAAGATTTGCAAAAAAAAAAAATAGAGCGGCGTCTACAATTATCGACACCTTAACGATCTTTTGGCCGTTGCAAAGTAGAAAAGACTTTCAAACTGTGCATGAATAATTACTCAAACTTCCACTGGAAAAAAATGAGTTGATTTCCGATTACTTAGCGTATCAGATCACGTGACACCGTTCCACAATTATCGACACCTTTGTCCACAGTTATTGACACCCAGATGATTATTTATTTTTTAAAAATAATCGGTATGTGGTATTAAGTCAACAATACATAGTTTTTATTTAAAATCCGTTTTACATAGACGTATATTTAGTAGAAAATATATTTTATATAAATATATGGATGTCGGTGTTTACCACGGGCGATTGCTCTAAGACAACGAGGGAGGCTCAGCCTCCTCTAAAAATTCTGGATCTGAAATAGCAAAGTTATAACATTGCTATTTCAGATCCAGAATCATAGAAATATATGTGCTCAACCCAACTACAGTGCGAAATCATTCCCTTATAACTTTCCCCAGTTCGCCTAATGTGTGCGTGAGTTTTTCCCCCTCATGACAGCGTGATGCAGCCCAGCCTCAGTGGACTTCAATGGCATTTGGGAGCTATGCGCTTTTCAATATCAAAATGCAAGACGATTATTGGACAAATACTGCGAAAACGCCCGCCCACGGAGTCTCACGGACTCCCAGCCTCAGTGGACTTCAATGGCATTTGGGAGCTCTGCGCTTTTCAATCTCAAAATGCAAGACGGTTATTGGACAAATACTGCGAAAATGCCCACCCACGGACTCCGAGCCTCACAGTGGGAGGGACATGGCAGTTTCCGCGAGGAGACTGGTGATTGGTGAAAGCGGCCGGATATTTTCTTTGATTGACAGCTCGTTTCAACTATAGACAGGCAGCGGTGAATTTCAGTTCAGTCCCATGCGGATTCACAAGAGCTGTGGTGTATTGTAAGAGATCAGCTTACATTTCGATTTCATTCATTACATACGGTTTCTACCAGCTTTTTTAGTTTGTATATATTTTCATTGTAAATAAAGTGTAAATATAGTGTTGTCAAGTTTGCTATCTTGGTTCCAGAAATTTCGTTTATTTGAGTGACTGAACTTGAACTTGAGGGAGCTAGTCAGCTAGCAAGAAAGCTGCGCACGGATGCCAAGCATTGTTGATTTAATTTTGGCGAAGCCATTTGCCAGTCTTCCTTTCGAGGAAAAAATTAAAATTAAAGAGCAGGGTAGACCAACGCCTCAAATTGACTTGGTGAAAAAGGTAGGGAATAATACTCGTTCCTTTCAGCTCTCCTGGTACGAGAAAGTGAATTGGCTAACAGCAAGTGACCCACATCAACAACAGTAACTAGGCTACTTTAGTAATATGTCATGGATGGACCAAAAATATAGAATCTATTTAAAATGTTTATGCTGAGTATATTATATTGGAATATATATTTTTCTGGATATGAATTAAACACAGCTACAATTTGGAAAACATTTTTAAACAAAAACACAGCCGAGAACATTTCACACTACAGACCTGGATTAAAAGTGAAGGGTTATCAAAATTGTCAATAAAACATTTCTCAGTCAAAATAAGTAAAATATAGGGAAAGTGTCATTGAATGAAATGTGTGGCACCCAGCTCTATGTTTGGCTCCCCAAGGTCAGTGCTTGTGCCTATTCCAGAACACTCTGCTGTTACTGCTGAGGTTCCTGACAAAGAGCTGCTTTCAATAATGATCAATTTTTAAACAACATGCCACAATTTTAAAATATAAAATGTTAAAATATACCCCCCCCCCAACACCACCATCATGTATATTGGACAGTAGGCTAATGGGCCAAAAGAACCTGTTATTTCACAGTTTGTGACCCTGCCAACAATCAGCCAGATCAGAGGCAAGAGTATGGGCGAAATTGATGTGTTTTTTTCTTTTTTCTTTTAAAATCTGGAAATATCGTAACCGACCAGCCTCCCCTGTTTGAAAGACTACCAGCTGCCACTGGTGTTTACGTAAATGAGGAAGTAATTCTAATGTTTGTAAAGAAATGAACTGATAATGTTTAACCTGCGACAGAAAATCTCTTTGTTCCACTTTCTACCCGCTTTCTAAGTATTTTCGTAGATCATATTTTGTTAATCATTCGTTGTTGTTTGTGTTAATTTCTAGTTTTGTAGTTTACCAATAAATATCAACAGGGAATCGACATTATAACCACATGGAAATCCAGGTCAAAGGTCACATGTCATTCCTCGAACCAAAACATAAAATGTCTCCTGATATTGTAATATGCGGTAGATATTTACAGCAAACTGCAAAAAAAAAAAAATTCTGAATGGAATAGAAAAATTTGTATATTTCAAGCATGTAATTTTTTTTTTTTATATGTTAGGAATTTAATTCTGGTCTAATTCTGTTAATTACAGTAGGATTCCAAACACTCTATAAACATTCCATTCTGTTATGAATCAGAAAAAAAATATTATAAATATAGCATAGAACTTTTATTTTTGTTTAAAGTACTTCATCTACTTCAACAATGTTACACAAAGATCGATCCCTAACAGTTGTAAATGTCCCTTAATTCCACAGGGTGTCGATAATGGTGGACACCAGTGAAAGTGATCACTATTATCGACACCTCACGTGACTCTCAAACGCGCGTTTAGATACAAAATAGCGGCTGTCAAATAAAAGAGTAAGACACAAAGTAGGTTTCGACAAGGAGATCATGAAATATCGGTGAATTTGATCAGTAAAAACATGTCCATGATCTTTCCACCATGCTTACTGTACCTGCGATGATAACGTCCGGGTTTTCCTCAAATTGCTGATCGTGCTAAAAAAATTCCATCTCAGGTAACGAACTGCGTCATCAGACGACAAGATCAAAGGGCGAAGCGGGTCTTCCGGTTGATTAATTAACCAATATTAACTGTTGTAACTGAAACTCAGCTTTGTAAAATAGTTTTTTATTGATAAATCTGAGAAGCCGTCGATAATTATGGACTGTCGATAATTGTAGCCGCTGGTCTAATATGTAATGGCATGTGGTGTCTGAGGAAAGTTGCAGGGCCGACACAACTTGAGTAAGTTGCTCACTGCGCTCTGCTCGCGTCCCCTCTCTCTCTCTCTCTCTCTCTGCTTTGATTTTGGTTTCTGTCAATCACTTGTGTGTTGGGCAGTGAGCCAGCCCTGTGGCTTCACCTCTCAGTCACTCTATGACCTTCACACATGGAAATTAGCCACGTGCTGCTGCTGCTGTTGACTAGGCGCTACCGGTACCTCCCCGAAGGAAAAGGAAAAATTCTTTTCATCCTTTCCACTTTTCCTACTCCCTTGAGCATTGCTAAAGCCTTTACGTCCGCCAAATGGAGAGAGGACAGGAGAGGAAAGGCAGATCCAGGAAAAGCGCGTCCTCGGTCCAGAGGGAGGACGGTGCACAGCGGGCAGCCAAGGAGAGAGCTGTATTCTGATGCCCAGAGGTTTTGTGTTTGAACATCTGCTGCTTTTGTAGCATCATGCTATAGATAGTGTGTCTCACGCTTCCTTATTTCTGGTTATACTCTGTAATATTTCATGTCTGAAGTCCCCCACCCCCGAATCTTCTTTTCTGTATCTTCAGCCAAGAATAGTGACACAGATCTTGTGCTTGAAATTGGACGATTTTAGAATAACAGGCATCGATTAATGTGACTGGTCATGGTTGAAGGTGTTGATTTCAGGTGGCGTGTGTGAGAATGAGCAGAGCTGTCAGCCACCTGTGTCAATAAACCTGTCGTTTTCAGCAATACTACACCACGGTGCATTTTACAGATAGAACACAAAAATCAGCACAGATAGGAAATATTCTTTATGGGAGAACTGAAGGCAATTTTTTATTTTATTAAATATCGGAATGCATTTTTGATCGCTATTTTTGTCACTGCTACAGTATAGCAAGTTATGAGTGTTTGAAATATGCTCTGTAATATGATATATCAGTCCGTATGTCAAAGCAATGGCCGTAACCGAGATTCGTTGAGACCTGTGCGAGACATCGTAGGACGGAAGTAAAACGTACAGCGGAAATCAAAGTGACCAACATCTGCCAACGTTGTCAAAAGACGCGCGCGCCCTCTTTCGAATGCTGACGTAATCAAGCTGGAAGTTTTGTTTGTTTTGATAGCAATCAGGAAAGTTTGAAAAAAGTCGGCAGTAATCGTCATTTAAACTCATTTTTGTGCAATATTTCGTTTGGAAAACAGCTTACAAAATGGCGGCGCTGACACCTGGCTGACACTTGATGTTTCGAAGTCTCGCACAAGTCTCGTGAAGATTGCGCGGATAAGCGACGTCTGCCGTGGACCAAATGAACTAAATTCAACACGGCTAAAAACGAATAGGCCGATAAGTATAATATTTAATTGCAATTAGTTGCCAATACGAGTCACGATATAAGGTTATTAAAACCAAAAACGTAATTGAATAACACATTTATTAAGAAATTAAGCAAGTTTAAAAATTACTTCAGTTCTCCTTTAATGCTGATGTCCTTCCCTTTTCCACACCAAGTGGCGGCGCCAATCTCCGTTTCACAGCCCTCACCTATTACATAGCTAGGGTTACAGAGGGGGGCTGGTCCTCTGGTAACCACAAGAGTTTGACTTCCCACTCACATCTGTATTGCAGCATGCCTTGCCAGATGGTCGTAGGTACCATTTTTATGATGGTCTTTGGTATGACCCGACCGTGAATAGAACTCACAATCTCCCGATTGAGAGGCAGACACGCTACCACTAGGCCACTAGCCAGTTTTAATGCTGATAGGTATCTTTTTTTTTTTCTACATTTTGGGAGAAATGTACTAAGTTGTATAAGGATGCAGCAATACAATGAGTACATGGCTATTGGTAATCAGATATAAAAATAAGTAGTAGGCTTGTAGTACTTGAGTCCAACTCGTGCCCTAATTTTACAGACTTGTGACTTGACCACTGATGACTTGGACTCAGACTTTATTTTTTGTAACATACCGGAATAATTTGGCATAAGACATTTATCTCATCTCATTATCTCTAGCCGCTTTATCCTGTTCTACAGGGTCGCAGGCAAGCTGGAGCCTATCCCAGCTGACTACGGGCGAAAGGCGGGGTACACCCTGGACAAGTCGCCAGGTCATCACAGGGCTGACACATAGACACAGACAACCATTCACACTCACATTCACACCTACGGTCAATTTAGAGTCACCAGTTAACCTAACCTGCATGTCTTTGGACTGTGGGGGAAACCGGAGCACCCGGAGGAAACCCACGCGGACACGGGGAGAACATGCAAACTCCGCACAGAAAGGCCCTCGCCGGCCACGGGGCTCGAACCCGGACCTTCTTGCTGTGAGGCGACAGCGCTAACCACTACACCACCATGCTGCCATAAGACATTTATATCTACATTAATTTTTATACTAATTCCGTCCAAGATGATGCACATTCATCTGTTCATACGTCATGTTCAGGAACAAACTAACGTTAACGGCGCTAAAACACCTGGACAGAACGCCGCTAGGATTGTCCGGTTTGCTTATACAGACTTCTCGTGCAGTGGGAAAAAATGCACTGCTGTGTGTTCCATATGTAGAAGAACTATCGAGGAGATGACGGGGACGACCTCGAACTTCAATTGTTATTTGGCGAGACTCCACCCAGAGAAGGGAGTGACACGCTGTGTTCATTGCTCTGTTGATAGTGGGCGGGGCTTGCTGAGCGATGAACTAGCTAGTGTTAACCATCTCTCTTGTTATTTGCCCTGTTGATAGTGGGCGGGGCTTGCTGAGTGATGAACTTCTTTTTATCTGTAGCCTGTTAACTAAAACGGGGCAGTCGAGCAGGAACGTTAGTCCGACACAGTCGCAGAGACGCTTTCACATAAAGGCAGCAACAGCCACCGTCAAATGGTGCGGATGGAGTCTTGTTCTTGGACTCAACTCGAAATTTTCTTTAATGACTTGGACTTGAACACTGGGGACTCGAGACTGGACTCAGACCCGAGGTTTAGTGACTCGACTACAACAGTGATGAGTAACCTCCTGTGTTAGGAATGAATCACGGGTGGTATGGAACATACTATATAATTTAGGTCTTTTTATATTGGTTGCGGCTGTGCGTTGTAAGCAACGAACTCCTGCTGACTTTTATATGTTAGATGTTACGGCATTTAAATAGTTCTTTAACAGAGAGCATGACGGTGGCCATTAAAACGGAGTACAAGGTTCCATACTTTGTGCCTTGACTCCTAAGCCAAGTGTAGAGCAAAGTGTAAAGGAAGCGTGTATGATTAATGCTCAGTGCTTGCAGAACTGAAGTGCTGTCTCGGACACAACAGCTTCTCTGCAGGCTTGCTTCATTGCGCTCCACTCGTGAATACTTTTATACCGTACTTTTAATAGGCACATGTTCACTGATCACTGTTCACTGCTCAGCTCAGCCATCTTATGCTGTGTTTAAATGCCATAAGGTTTGGAGAACCCATGGCCTAATGGTTTGAGAAGCAGCTTTGAGACCAAAAGGTCACTGAGTCGATTCCTTGGACCTGCAGGAATGGCTGAAGTGCCCTTGAGCAAGGCACCGGACCCCCAACTGCTCCCCAGGCTGCTCTGGATATGTTATACGTCGCATTGGATAAGAGCGTCTGCTAAATGTCATTAATGTAATGAAATGAAATTTTAAGGAAAGGTGGACCATGGGCCAAGGAACAATTGACTAGATTTTGAAGCAAATCCGAACACGTGGCTTGGCGGAGGTACGCACTCTATCGAGTGCCCTTCTAGTTTTAAACTGTGTTCATTAGCACTACAGTGTACACTAGGCTGACATCACATGTTATTCTATCCACATTCACTGGATATGAGTAATTGCACGCTCTGATTGGCTACTCTACTACTAGGATATCAACTCATATACCGTAAGTAGAGAAAAACAAAATGGCGGAGCGTGTTGATGAACTAACCGAGGACGAAAAAAAAACTACTCAAAAACAAAATACTAAAAAAAAATAAAATATGGAATTAAAGTATTTGATGGTAAAAACATATATATTTTTTTAAAAATTATTTTTCAAGAATTATTATTATAATTATTCTAGCATTTTTCATAAATTGCTCCTGTCATTTCGCCAGTTTGTTTACATTCTAAGCGGAAAGGATTTTGTCGGATGTTTTGTATGAAGTTTTTATTGATCAAATTTGCAAAAAATAAACATAAAAATGCTCTGTTTCTCAAAATCCAGTGAATGTGGATAGATTAAAACAGTTATTCCACTCAATCTCGTCGTACATGGCTTGTAGGCAACTCGGTGCTACGTGACTCATCAGCTCTTAGCTCATATACAACTCATCCATCCATCCATTATCTGTAGCCGCTTTATCCTGTTCTACAGGGTCGCAGGCAAGCTGGAGCCTATCCCAGCTGACTACGGGTGAAAGGCGGGGTACACCCTGGACAAGTCGCCAGGTCATCACAGGGCTGACACATAGACACAGACAACCATTCACACTCACATTCACACCTACGGTCAATTTAGAGTCACCAGTTAACCTAACCTGCATGTCTTTGGACTGTGGGGGAAACCGGAGCACCCGGAGGAAACCCACGCGGACACGGGGAGAACATGCAAACTCCGCACAGAAAGGCCCTCGCCGGCCACGGGGCTCGAACCCGGACCTTCTTGCTGTGAGGCGACAGAGCTAACCACTACACCACCGTACCGCCCATATACAACTCAAGTTTGTGGAATAACTGTTAATTGTCCCTTGATCACTCGTACTCATAAACAAGCACAGTATTAGACAGAAAACTGCTACGGGTCTCTTAAAGGAGAATTGAAGTCATTTTTAAACTTGCTTTATTTCTTAATTAACGTGTTATTCAATTACGTTTTCGGTTTTAGTAACCTTATATCGTGACTTGTATTGGCAACTAATTGCAGTTAAATATTATACTTATCGGCCTATTCTGTTTTTAGCCGTGTTGAATTTAGTTCGTTTGGTCCACGGCAGGCGTCGCTTATCCACGTGATCTTCACGAGACTTGTGCGAGACTTCGAAACGTCAAGTGTCAGCCAGGTGTCAGCGCCGCCATTTTGAAAACTGTTTTCCAAACGAAATATTGCACAAAAACGAGTTTAAATGACGATTACTGCCTACTTTTTTCAAACTTTCCTGATTGCTATCAAAACAAACAAAACTTCCAGCTTGGTTACATCAGCATTCGAAAGAGGGCGCGCGCGTCTTTTGACAACGTTGGCAGATGTCAGTCACTTTGATTTGCGCTGTACGTTTTACTTCCGTCCTACGATGTCTCGCACAGGTCTCAACGAATCTCGTTTACGGCCATTGCTTTGACATACGGACTGATGTATTACAGAGCATATTTCAAACACTCATAACTCGCTATAGCAGCGACAAAATAGCGATCAAAAATGCATTCCGATATTTAATAAAATGAGAAATATAATTTTGATAATAAAAAAAAATTGCCTTCAGTTCCTCTTTAAATATACATTTTTAAGATGTACACATAATTATGTTATAATAAGGGCCATGTTTGTAGCTTAAATGTGCTTTAAATGAAAACTGTATCAAATGGTTACTCATGAAGACATACTAAAGGGACAAATGATGTACTGTTGAATGTACCACTCTTTTTAGCACCTTTTCTTTGAAAGTGTTTGCATTTCTGATGCAAATGTTGAGTAGATGGAGTAACACCTTTCTTGTTCATCTAACCTCTTTGTTCAGTTCATATCATGACGTAATTAATGAACTACAGAAATATATTGCAAACAGTGCCAAGTTGTTAGCTTCCAGACTGTATTAGCTTTTTTTCCCCTTGTACTTCTGGCAGCTAGAACTAATCAATGTGGATGCTAATCTATATACGTCTCGAGATATATTTATACCTTAATGGTTAAAAAATGAAAAAAGAACCCACTGAATATGTCCAACAGAATCATTGCATTCACATTACAGGCATTTAGCAGACGCTGTTATCCAGAGCGACGTACAACATATCCAGAGCAGCCTGGGGAACAGTTGGGGGTTCGGTGCCTTCCTCAAGGGCACTTCAGCCATCCCTGCTGGTACAGGGAATCAAACCAGCAACCTTTTTGCTTCAAAGCTGCTTCTCTAACCATGAGGCCATGGCTTCCCTCAAAGAACCAGGCTTTTTATCCCCCGCTGGTCGAAAGGCCCAAATATGTTGTGGTGATGTCCGTCCGTCCGTCCGTCCGTCCGGGGAAGTGTACTCACCTTCTGAAATCAACTCCTCTCACAATTTTTGGAGGAATTTCACGAAACTTGACTGGATTCTTTGTCATATGTCGGTAATATGCATATTGCATTCATCCATCCATCCATCCATCCATCCAATATCCGTAACTGCTTACAGGGTTGCGGGCAAGCTGGAGCCTATCCCAGCTGACTATGGGCGAAAGGCAGGGCACACCCTGGACAAGTCGCCAGGTCATCACAGGCCTGACACATAGAGACAAACAACCATTCACATTCACAATCACACCTACGGTCAATTTAGAGCCACCAGTTAACCTAACCTGCATGTCTTTGGACTGTGGGGGAAACCGGAGCACCCGGAGGAAACCCACACAGACATGGGGAGAACATGCAAACTCCACACAGAAAGGCTCCTGTCGGCCACTGGGCTCGAACTCAGAACCTTCTTGCTGTGAGGCGACAGTACTAACCACTCCACCACTGTGCAACCACACATAATCCAGTGTTACAGCCCTTGATTACCAGACTTGTACTTTGACAATTTCATGAGAGTGTATTAAGCACTTATACAAGGTGTGTCAGAAAAGAAACATGACTGGGGTCACAAAAAATTTATGTCAAATCCAAAATACAAGTTTTCTCCTTCAAAATAATCCCCCTTGAATCTAACGCACTTTCCCATCCTTCTCCGCCACGCCTCCATGCAATCCTGGAAGGATTCTCCTGGGATTCTCCGCAGCTCCATCGTCACTGCCCTCTTGAAGGCTTCTATGTCCAGAAAACGGGTCCCCTTGATGACCCACTTGAGCTTGGGCAAAATAAAAAATCACACAGAGCCAGGTTCGGTGAGTAGGGAGGTTGCTCCAGCACGGCGATGTTTTTCTCGGCAAGGAACTGCCGGATGCTCAGGGCATTGTGAGCCGGCGCGTTGTCGTGGTGAAGCAGCCACGAGTTTTCCTGCCACAACTCTCGCCTCTTCTTGCGCACTGAATGAAGCAAATGCCGCAGGACCTCTTTGTTGACATGCCGGTTGATCGTCTGGCCCTGTGGCAAGAACTCTATGTGGACGGTGCCCCTCACATCGAAGAACGCGATCAACACGAGTTTGACTTCGACTGTCTTGCTTTCTTCGGCCTCGGCAACTCCGGACTCTTCCACTGAAGGCTCTGGCGCTTGGTCTCCGGGTCATACTCAAAGATCCATGACTCATGACTCTCCCAAGCAAGTCTGGTTCAGTTTCAAGACGCTTGAGGATGTCCTGACACACCTGCATACACCGCTCCTTCTGGTCATCATTCAGCAGCTTCGGCACCATCTTCGCGCAGATCTTCCGCATGCCCAAATCTTTGGTGATAATCTTCCAGATGCTGTCGTGGTTCATGCCCAGCTCACTTGCAATCAGTTGAACAGTCAACCGACGATCGCCACGCACCACGTGCCTCACGCGCTCAACGTTGGCCTCAGTCCTGCTTGTTGAAGGCCTTCTGCTCCTGGGGTCGTCTTCCACGCCCTCGCGTCCCTCTTTGAACCTCTTGTGCCACTCAAAAACCCATGAGCGTGTCATTGTCTCATTTCTGTACACTTGCTACAGTAGTCCGAGTGCTTCTGACGGAGTTTTCCGAATAGATATAGTTGCCAGCGGGGGATATTGTGCTCTCAGAGCACTCGTGTTTATTGATTATAGATCATTTGATAACTGTTGGTGTAAACAGAGGAAAGGAAAGGAATGGAAAGGAAATGCTTCTTTTATTTCACTTATGAGAAGGTCTTTTAATGAACATCCACTTGCCTTATAGGATAAGCACGCAAAGGTTACTCTAATGTCAACTGTATGTCAATGGCTTCTCTGTTTACGGTTTTGTAGATCACATTACCATAATCAATAGAATAGTTTGGGCATCTGAACTTTTTGTTTCCCAGTGGAAAAGTGTGCCTGTTTTTAAAACTGCTGCTGCGTCTCTATTTTGGGCTGAAATTGATGTGTCAGAGGGACGGCACGCTTACGCTTGTGAGCTTTTAACTAAATTAAGACGACTCGTTGAGGAAAAAGCTTTTCACGCCAAGCACAATGCGTTATAGTCCTCTCCTGTCTGAGTATGATATATTCCCCTATCTCTTTCCTTTCTCTTCCCTGTTGTCCTACTACTTGCTTTTAAGCCGGGATCTTGCACAGTCAGCTCTTTACCGTTATGAAGTTGTAGGGTTTGGTGCTGTAATTAATTAAGACCTGTGCATTTGGTTACGCCACCAATTCACAATACTAACGAATGCACGTAATTCACGGACAGCGCTGGATCTCACTGTCTTACAAGGTACCAGAGAAAAGTAAAGAACTCCAATTAACTTGTTTTAGCTCATCAGCAGGTTTTTTTTTCTTTTTCTTTTTTTTTTTAAATGTTTCCTGTTAAATGTCAGCGCTTGACTGTCCTTGTCGGCCATGTCCTTTCCACCAACTTCCCTCAGCCTATCTGCAGAAAACCATCATTCAAGTCATTAAGCATTAATGATGAATTGTTTCATTATGTCAGTGCAGCAAAAAAAAAAAAAAAATTGGTCCAATTAGTAGTAATTAAGACGAGTAGGAGCAAGAAGAATTAAAATCCATCTGTGCACATCCCGGATCTGAAAATGTTGGTGCTCGATAAGGTAGCACGGCTTTACAGGTCATAGGGTTCATTCTGATGGCTCTCTGAAATGGTGCCTTGTGCTTGTGAGGAACATTAAAGGGGAACTGAAGGCAATTTTTTTATTATCAAAATTAAATTTATCACATTTTATTAAATATCAGAATGCATTTTTGGTTGCTATTTTGTCACTGCTATAGCAAGTTATGAGTGTTTGAAATATGGACTGATATATTACAGAGCATATGTCAAAGCAATGGCCGTAAACGAGATTCGTTGAGACCTGTGCGAGACATCGTAGGACGGAAGTAAATCGTACAGCGCAAATCAAAGTGACCGACATCTGCCAACGTTGTCAAAAGACGCGCGCGCCCTCTTTCAAATGCTGATGTAATCAAGCTGGAATTTTTGTTTGTTTTGATAGCAATCAGGAAAGTTTGAAAAAAGTAGGCAGTAATCGTCATTTAAACTCGTTTTTGTGCAATATTTCATTTGGAAAACAGTTTTCAAAATGGCGGCACTGACACCTGGCTGACACTTGACGTTTCGAAGTCTCGCACAAGTCTTGTGAAGATCCCGCGGAAAAGTGACGCTTGCCATGGACCAAACGGACTAAATTCAACACGGCTAAAAACCGAATAGGCCGATAAGTATAATATTTAATTGTAATTAGTTGCCAATATGAGTCACGATATAAGGTTACTAAAACCGAAAATGTAATTGAATAACACGTTAATTAAGAAATAAAGCAAGTTTAAAAATGACTTCAGTTCTCCTTTAATTCATTATCTATACCACTTATCCATTGCGAGTCACGAGTCAATCCCAGCGGACTTCGGGTGAGAGGCGGGGTTCACCCTGGACATGTCACCAATCTATCTCAGGGCTGCTAACACACTCCCATTCACAACTATGGGCAATTTAGTATAGCCAGTTGACCAAATCCACATGGCTTTGGACTGCGGGAGGAAACCAGAGCACCAGAAGGAAACCCATGCAGACACTGGGAGACCCTGCAAACTTCAAACAGAAAGGCCCCCGTCGAACGCCAGGTTTGAACCAATAACCTGCTTGCTGTGAGGTGACCAAGCTAACCATCCATCCGTTTCCTGTAACCGCTTATCCTGTGCAGGGTCGCAGGCAAGCTGGAGCCTATCCCAGCTGACTACGGGCGAAAGGCGGGGTACACCCTGGACAAGTCGCCAGGTCATTGCAGGGCTGACACATAGACACAGACAACCATTCACACTCACATTCACACCTACGCTCAATTTAGAGTCACCAGTTAAAGTGCCATTCCACCATTGGATGTATTCTTTGGCATAAAATACAATATATTTTGACAACATATATAAATGGTATCACTAGATAGAGAAATCTTTTAGCTTCAAAATGATATATCAAACATAATTTTTTGACGACAAGTATATTAATTTTGCGACCAAAGTCACCTACCCTTTTAATTTCCGCGCGTGATGTCATCGGCAGGTTCCCCTTCTTGTGTACCACATGACGTGTGACGTGGCACATATTATCAGCAATGGCGGATAGAACGCAATAAAAATAATACCAATAAATCTAGCTAATACCAATAAATCTAGCTAACTGAAAGATTAACTCAAAATTTTTCGCAATTTTTTTGGCCCCCATATACGAGGAGAAATGACTCTCTCACTTTCGGGGTTTCCTGGTCTAAAAATAGACCGACACGTGGTACACAAGAAGGGGAACCTGCCGATGACATCACGTTTCACTACCGCGCGGAAATTAAAAGGGTAGGTGACTTTTGTCGCAAAATTAATATACTTGTCGTTGTCAAAAAATGATGTTTGATATATCATTTTGAAGCTAAAAGATTTCTCTGTCTAGTCATGTTGTCATAAAATATATTGTATTTTATGCCAAAGAATACATCCAATGGTGGAATGGCACTTTAACCTAACTTGCATGTCTTTGGACTGTGGGGGAAACCGGAGCACCCGGAGGAAACCCACGCGGACAACATGCAAACTCCACACAGAAAGGCCCTCGTCAGCCACTGGACTCGAATCCAGGACCTTCTTCCTGTGAGGCGACAGCGCTAACCACTACACCACCGTGCCGCCTTTGATAAAGTATCAGCACAAACGAGGTGTGTTCAGACTAGGGCTGGGTGATATGATGATCGGATATCATAATAAATTAATGTCCACAATCTGCTTTTCTGAGATATCATTATCTCATTCTGTTGTATATTTTTTGCCATAATTAAGTAAATTAAGTAAAAAATTTTTTTTTTTTTCAGAATAAAATATTTTTAAATATATAACATGAACATATGGGCTATGGAAAGACTATGGACTATGGTTGTTTTCCATAACATTTATGGAAAGAGTCTCCAAAAACCAGGGAGAGAGATGATTAACATAAACTAGACGGCCTTTTGATTTAATACATTTGGTGAAAATTAGTTCCCTCTGAAATGTGGTCATTGTGATGTATGTTTATTTCTGTAATATCTCACAAAAAACAATTCATTCTGTGGCTGGGAAGTTTTTTAATTTGAGGGGATTAAAGCAAATAATCTGCATGAAATCGCTCGCGTCGCGCAGTCAGACAGACAGAGGAAGTCCGTGTGTGTGCGCATGCGCAGGTTTAGCTTTGAGCGTGCACTGACAGTTCCATCATTCTGTCGCTAAACGAACAGCTGATCACACCGAGGTGCTCGCTGACCGCCGATATACCGTATATTTATTAGTTTGGTCCTGTGTTTCCTTTCCTTCGTATATAACATAACGTCTTTTCTTCTCGCTTTCTTTCCGTTACTGTGGTCGGTCTTTCATGTTTCATTCGCACACTCGCGTCCTCCATTTTTTTCTCCTGTTTCAAATTTGTATCCCACAATGCCTTGCGTGAACGGGGAAAGCCCACCACAGGATACATGACATAGTATCTTGAATTGGGTCATGGTGAAGCAGGAAAAAATAGTGGAGAATTTAGGACCACATGGAAATAAATTCATTAATTATTCTGTTTAAAAAAAAAAACTAACAAAATTGGAAGTATGTGATTCGAATTATGTAGCTTTCGGTCCACTAAACAAAAATAATTGCATGTCATGACCTACATTTGAAAAACCTAAAACGCAGTCTAATTAAATTTGATCAAATTGCTTTGTTAAATGCGACACTGTTGTTTCACTGGCTGTTTGTTCGCAAATCTATAATTCATGGTACATATTGTGTACAGAGATGGACAGTAACGAAGTAGATTTACTTAAGTACTGTACTTAAGTACACTTTTTGAGTATCTGTACTTTACTTGAGTATTATTTATGTATTTATTTATTTATTTTTGGAAACTTATGACTTTAACTTCACTACATTTGAAAGGCAAATATCGTACTTTTCACTCCACGACATTTCTATCAAGGTCCTCGTTACTCGTTACTATGAAGCAGCTTTGAAAGTGGATTTTTTTTTCTTTTTTCTTTTCTAAAACGTGGTTGATTTTTTTTTCCCCAGGTGACACTGAGACAGCTGATCAGTAATCACTAGGGTCACGTCACGTCCATAAACTGTATAAAATCAAGTTCAGTGATTTCTCAGCAGCGTTATTTGAACATGATCAGTTGATGGCAGAATGGAAGGAGGCGGTTCTTCTGGAGAACGCACGCACTCATGGCCCATGAACCCATGTTTCAGGTTTCTGAAAGGATTAAAGAGTAATTTTGTTTTAAATGTTTGCTTTGTTTGGTGAAAATGAACCACATCACGGCTGACAAAAACTCGCCGTCCAACCTGCGGAAGCATATTGAGGTATATAAACGTTTTATTCTAAGAGAAAGCTTGCAACGAAGTTGTCTGTGCTTTTAGAGCTCGCGATAACATTGCAAACGTAGCTATGCAGTCTGGTTAGTCACATGACTTTCTTTGGATTTGCCCACCAAGTTGCCGTAGCCTTGTCCACGGCTAACGTTAACATATACCGTAGCTAATTAATTTGGACACTGTTAGTTAGCATGCAAAAACAGAGTTACGCTAACATGAATAACGTTAACTTATCTGAAGTCCTTTCAGAAATATGCTTTAGCATAATCTTGCCAAATAAAGTGGATTTTTTTTTCTTTTTTCTTTTCTAAAACGTGGTTGATTTTTTTTCCCCAGGTGACACTGAGACAGCTGATCAGTAATCACTAGAGTCACGTCATGTCCATAAACTGTATAAAATCAAGTTCAGTGATTTCTCAGCAGCGTTATTTGAACACGATCAGTTGGTGGCAGAATGGAAGGAGGCGGTTCTTCTGGAGAACGCACGCACTCATGGCCCATGAACCCATGTTTCAGGTTTCTGAAAGGATTAAAGATTAATTTTGTTTTAAATGTTTGCTTTGTTTGGCGAAAATGAACCACATCACGGCCGACAAAAACTCGCCGTCCAACCTGCGGAAGCATATTGAGGTATATAAACGTTTTATTCTAAGAGAAAGCTTGCAACGAAGTTGTCTGTGCTTTTAGAGCTCGCGATAACGTTGCAAACGTAGCTATGCAGTCTGGTTAGTCACATGACTTTCTTTGGATTTGCCCACCAAGTTGCCGTAGCCTTGTCCACGGCTAACGTTAACATATACCGTAGCTAATTAATTTGGACACTGTTAGTTAGCATGCAAAAACAGAGTTACGCTAACATGAATAACGTTAACTTATCTGAAGTCCTTTCAGAAGTATGCTTTAGCATAATCTTGCCAAATAAACAGAATGTAGAAATCTTTCTTTTCTATTAGCATTAGCTACACAATATGATTTCGAGTTTGAAAAGAGTTTGCTAGCATGTCAGGTGGAGCTTCACTGACTAGGTAGCTTAATGTTAAACCACCATGATGCACAGCATGCGTTCATTTTGTGAATTCACATTTCTGTCTTTGGTAACGGCATTAGGTTTTGTAAGCGTTGTGGCAATAATACAACGATTCATTGACAGAAAATGTACTTTTAATACTTAAGTATTTTTAAAAACAAGTACTTCAGTACTTTAACTTTAGTAAAAATTTGTATCGGAGTAACATTTGACCAGCGGGATCTGTACTTTGACTTAAGTAATGAAGTTCGTTACTTTGTCCATCTCTGATTGTGTATTGTAGAAATGTCTGTGAGAATTGTAATATTATATTTTCATCATATCGTCCACCCCTGGTTTCGACCTTCTTATTTTATTCACAGTGTCTCTGCCTGGTGTTTTTGAATTAATTGTACATTATCGGGCAGTGTCTGTTGTTGTCCACTAGATTACTTAGATTAAATTGGTGGCTATAAACTTTCCCTCTCCTGGTAGTTATATTCGTCTCATAGCGGTGCAAAACTACAGAATCAGACTTTGGATAGCAAACATGCTCTGTCTGATTGATTACATTTGGGTGAAGAAAAAAAAAATCTGTAAAATTCATTTCCATCCCCCGAAGAGGGATGATGTCGTGGCGATGTCCATTCGTCCGTCTGTCCATCTGTCCCGGGAAGGGTACTCACTTTCTAAAATCAACTCCTCTCGCAATTTCTGGAGGAATTTTACGAAACTTGGCAGGATTCTTTGTTATATGTCGGTAATACGCGTCTTCCAATTTCTCTCAGTTCAGTTGCATTTTACCAGAGTTACAGCCCTTGATTACCAAACTTGTACTTTGACAATTTCATGAGCGTGTATTAAACACTTGTAGCATAGATATAGTTGCCACCGGGGGATATTGTGCTCTCAGAGCACTCTTGTTGGCTTTAATGTTCAGTAGCTATGTATAATGTATGCATGGAAGTAAATAAATACATGTACTTGCAGTTCATATTGTTTCTATTGTTTACATATGGCAAACATTTCCCAAAGGAAATTCCTATGGATCTGTTTTCGACCTACTTAGTTTCCATCCTCTCTGACTTTCTGATGATAAACATGCAGCCATTATTTAAAAAAAAAAAAAACTAAGCATTTGCATGTTTTTTCCCAAACGAGGATCAGGTTAGGTTTTGTTTAGCTTTTCTGACAACGCCGATGGCGAGTTGTCATAAAAGACTTATATCCCCTTTTACATATTAATGCATTTCTCACGAGACCGTTCTAGCATGCATACATTTCCATTATTAGGTCTGAATGTGGCCTCGGCATGTTGATGTGTTTGCTGCGCTGTGCATTATTTCTGCATGTCCCATACTCACTCACACATTCATTTATTCCCACCGGCATCTTTTCTCAGCATGTCACGTGTCCCTACTGGGCTAAACTCCGGATCCCGTAGGCATCAGAACCCATTACGAATAACGGCCTTGCGCGCGAACGTCATTCTCTGCATGTTATGACACTTATTTTATGACTGCTTACATATCAAATATTTAAATAAACAGAATGGGGGGCTGGCTGCTGCCAGAAGGGAAAGCCATTCATTTCCATGCGGCGGGAGACGGCGTGCGGGTCGGTCGTGAGTGTGTGGTGGAGGGAGACAGAATGCGAGACACAGTGAAGAGAAATGCTCCGCTTGGCTCCAATCAAAGTTCCCGACGACGTTTTTTTTCAACTCACACCCAGCAGCGGTGGCGGCAGAGCCATCAGTCAGCGACTGTGCTGGCCCCGGTGGCTCGTAAAAACCCAGCCCGCCGTGGCTCATGAATATCAATCGCGCGCCGAGGAACGAATACGCCTGGCAAAAAGTGGTATAAAGCAACAGCAAAATACTAAATGCAGGAGGTAGAAGAGGAGAGTTGATTTGATTTATTTGTCTTTCCTCGAGAGCAAGCAAAGCAGTCAAGGCACGCTGAGAGTCGCTCCAACCCGAGATGGTAGGAGGGCCATTACTGTCAGGCTAATCTTAAAATAATTAATTGAGAAGTCGGCGCTTTTAAAGAGTATTGTAATTGAATCCTAAATTAGGTCCAGGAAAGAGGACACGTCCTGTTTTACTATGAGCCTGTTCCCATTCTCGGAGCCCGACTCGTGCTTATTGGCAGCTGAGAAAGAAAGCTAATGATATGTATAGTGAGAAAAAAACAAACAAGCATCTATAATTCATTTTTCATTTTTTGAATTTGAAAGCCGTGTTATGATGACTGAGATAGGATCTGTCAGGCGTCTGTCTACGAGGATCTATGAGGAGGCAATTCCATCAGTATGGCCTTTTTGCCTTGTAAACAAATGCGTAGAATGTTGAGTAACAAAGTAAACAGAATGAAATGCATAAATCCTGCATAAGCTATGAATACTTTCAGAGGCATAAAATCGAGGAAGCGGTGTGAGGGAAGAGTATTGCATTTTCATCTGCTCTCCATGCACTCTGCGGATGAGTCAATAGGCACCGCACTCATTCTCAGCGCTGCGTTTCGGAACGCGGTGGGGGTCCATGAACGGATGCTTTGACATTTTGGAAATGGAACTCATGTTGCTCCGTATCTCAAGGCAGATAAATTCATCAATAACATTTTTTTTTTAAACTCTCAGTGGAAGCAGATAGAATCAAGAGGAGAAAAAGAAACCAGATCAAGTGTAGGCTAAGGGGTGTAAAAGATAAAATTGATTATGTAATTCATATTAAACATTGTATGATGTTTGTGTTATTTATTGTGTGCGTCATTCTAGAATTCGGGGTACGTTTTGCATCTCTATTGGATCAATTTCAAACAACAATAATTCAAATTATTATACATACAGGACACTTTTTCCATGGACTAAAATCATGTGTTCTATTCCCTTCTAATGGGTTTACTGAGAGCATGCAATATTGTTCTCATATCGCTTATCCTGCATGTAATACGCCACTCTCCCCAATGGAGAATGAGCATGCAATATTGTTATAATATTGCACATTGTCAAGACAATATAACGTCACATGTCAGAGCTCATGCAAAGATCCAATGACAAAACTTTTCTGCTGCACAATTGTTTCTTTGTCAGCCGGGAAAAAGAGAAGACGAGGCTAATCCAGTGCTAGGTTTAAGCACTAAATAAATAAACTGAAACTAAAGATGTGCTGAACACCCGAAAGGCTACCAGAACTTCATTATATATTCTTCATGCATATTTACAAGAGAAAAACATACCAACGGACATCGAAAAACTGGAAGATAGACACGTTGGAGATGTAAAACTTCCATGCTAGCGGGTGACTGACAATGTGTAAACAAACATGGCCGTGAGGTTTGCTTCGTTAAAAAATGGAAGATTTTGAGAGAATTTTGGCTGCCAGGTCACCCTGTTGTGTGTAGCTGTCGATGTTTGTTTATTTTAAAAGTAACTAAGTAAATTACACAGGGAAAATAATAATAATAATAATAATAATAATAATAATAATAATATTCGGCTTGACTGCACTAGCATTGGCCTGCGCTAACACTACACTGGCTGGAAGGTAACTACGCTGCCACGCTAACAGCACCGAGTCACGGGTAAGCTAGTGTTGGCTTTTGCTAATGCTTCTACTATACCGGCTGGAAGGTAACTATGCTGCTGCACTAACAGCACCGAGTTGTGGGTAAGCTAGCATTGGCCTTTGCTAACGCTACTGCTACGCCAGCTGGAAGGTAACTGGACTGCCACGCTAACAGCATTGAGTTGTGGGTAGCTAGCGTTGACCTTTGCTAACGCTACTGCTATACCGGCTGGAAGGTAACTGTGCTGCTGCACTAACAGCACCGAGTTGTGGGTAAGCTAGCATTGGCCTTTGCTAACGCTATTGCTACGCCAGCTGGAAGGTAACTGGACTCCCACGCTAATAGCATTGAGTTGTGGGTAGCTAGCGTTGACCTTTGCTAATGCTACTGCTATACCGGCTGGAAGGTAACTGTGCTGCTGCACTAACAGCACCGAGTTGTGGGTAAGCTAGCATTGGCCTTTGCTAACGCTACTGCTACGCCAGCTGGAAGGTAACTGGACTGCCACGCTAACAGCATTGAGTTGTGGGTAGCTAGCGTTGACCTTTGCTAACGCTACTGCTATACCGGCTGGAAGGTAACTGTGCTGCTGCACTAACAGCACCGAGTTGTGGGTAAGCTAGCATTGGCCTTTGCTAATGCTACTGCTACGCCAGCTGGAAGGTAACTGGACTGCCACGCTAACAGCATTGAGTTGTGGGTAGCTAGCGTTGACCTTTGCTAACGCTACTGCTATACCGGCTGGAAGGTAACTGTGCTGCTGCACTAACAGCACCGAGTTGTGGGTAAGCTAGCATTGGCCTTTGCTAACGCTACTGCTACGCCAGCGGGAAGGTAACTGGACTGCCACGCTAACAGCATTGAGTTGTGGGTAGCTAGCGTTGACCTTTGCTAACGCTACTGCTATACCGGCTGGAAGGTAACTGTGCTGCCACGCTAATAGCATTGAGTTGTGGGTAAGCTAGCGTTGACCTTTGCTAACGCTACTGCTATGCCAGCTGGAAGGTAACTGGACTGCCACGCTAACAGCATTGAGTTGTGGGTAGCTAGCGTTGACCTTTGAGAATGCTGATATGAAGAGAGTGTGTATGTACAATAATAATAATAATATTGGCTGTCTTTTTTTCATGGTCTATCAGATATATTCCATTCAGCTACTCTTCTTTGCCTCATTCAGTATCATGCTAGCTGAATGGAATATATCTGATATACCACTCAAAGCCAGCCAATATTATTTAATTATGACAAACTTTCACCAATAGTGAAATAGCTTGATGTACATTTTAGACCCAGTTTATCCATAAACCATTATCTAAATGACTCCCACCCCTCCCCCCACATTATTGTCTGTCTTCGACTCCTGATTCGTCCATTCAACTCAAATAAACATGAAGTGATTCAGTCTAACAATCTGTTTTTTTGTAGCTTATTCTATTAACCGTGTTAAAATCAATTGCATAGAAACTCTATTTTCTGTCTTATGTGAAATTTCACTAATTTTAAAAAAAAAAATCCGTCCCAGTGTTCTTGTCAACTCTGTTGACTCGGTTATAAAACCGCATAAAATCCAAAAAGACTTTTAATAATGTGCTTGACACCTGCGCCGAGCGATGCCACTTCCTCTGGCGGGAAACTTCAGAAAGGCAGTGAGGTGTGTTATGTTTCTTCTCTCATTAATTTGAACAAAATTTTGATGAAACACCAACAGTAGATTAATTATTCGTCAAATCTGTTATTGTGATATCGGAGTGAATGTCACTGATGATTTTTTTTTAAACAAGAATATGATTAAAATCCATAACATTGTTTTTATACATGCCGTGTGGTAGCTAGTTTGAGGTTAGCATGCGGAGTAAAGACACAAAATGGTGGAAAATGTCAGCGCTGGTTATCATCAATTCTGTGAATCGATTGCCCAGTTTATATGGAATCAATTTTGTGCCAAAATGTTCATACAATACTTTTGAAATATCAAACAAAAACGACAAATCAAAATATAAAAAAAGAAAAAAAAGTCAATTTTTTTAGACTGGCAAACAAATTATTCGTGTAATCGGGTCTATTACTCTTCAGAAACCTTGTATTTTTGTTCCGCGTCTTTCTCAGTTTTGTTTGACGTAATTTATTTTGGTTGCGATTCCAGCTTTCTCGTTTGCGTTCCCTGACTTTTTGCTCACAGTTTTGGCACAAACTTCCCGTGTGGGTGGGCTGTCCAGGAACGCATTCCCATTGGCTAACTTGTGTTTGACTGACAGCTACGCTCAGCCATTCCCTACTCGGATTCTGGCGGACTGTTTGACGAGTGACTGATCCATTGACGGTAAACAAGGATGGAGTGGACTTCAGTGGCGACTATGATATTGAATTAATTCAACAAAGTGTAAATTCAATATCATAGTCGCCACTGAAGTCCACTCGATCCTTATTTACAGTCAATGGATCGGTCACTCGTCAAACAGTCCGCCAGAATCCGAGTAGGAAATGGCCGCAACAGCCTCCGGGGAATGGCTGAGCGTAGCTGTCAGTCAAACACAAGTTAGCCAATGGGAATGCGTTCCTGGACAGCCCACCCACATGTGAAATTTGTGCCAAAACTGCAAGCAAAAAGTCAGGGAGCGCAAATGAGAGCTGGAATCGCAACCAAAATAAATTACGTCAAACAAAACAGAAAGACGCGGAACAAAAATAAAAGGTTTCTGAAGAGTAATAGACTGATATTTTGCACGATTACACGAATAATTTGTTTGCCAGTCTATAAAAATTGACTTTTTTTTCTTTTTTTGTATTTTGATTTGTCGTTTTTGTTTGATAGTTCAAAAGTATTGTATGAACATTTTGGCACAAAATTGATTCCATAAGTTTAAAGCTGGACGTCCTTTCAATTTCATAAAATCGGTGAAATTTAGTTCCCTCTGAAATTTGGTCATTGTGATCTATGTTTATTTCTGTAACATCTCAGAAAACAAAACAGGCCATTCTGTGGCTGGGAAGTTATTTAATTTGAGCGGATTAAAGCAAATAACACGCATGAAATCGCTCGCTGCACGCAGTCAAGCAGACAGAGGAAGTCCATGTGTAAACATGTGCAGGTTTACCGTCTTCATCTTCTTTTGGGTTTTACAGCAGCTGGCATCCACAGTCAGTGTTGCATTACTGCCATCTGCAGGTTGACCTTTGAGCGTGCACTGACAGTTCCATCGTTCTGTCACTAAACAAACAGCTGATCACACCGAGGTGCTCGCTGACCGCCGATATTTATTTATTAGTTTGGTCCTGCGTTTCCTTTCCTTCGCATATAACATAACGTCTTTTCTTCTCGCTTTCCGTTACTGTAGTCGGTTTTTCACGTTTCATTCGCACACTCGCGTCCTCCATTTTTCTCTCCTGTTTCAAATTTGTATCCCACAATGCCTTGCTCGAACGGGGAAAGCCCACCACGTCATGCATGATGTAGTATCTTGAATTGGGTCATGGTGAAGCAGGAAAATGTAGTGGAGAATTTAGGGCTACGTGGCTCTAAATTAATTAATTGTTCTACACATAAAATTGGAAAACCTGTAATTCGAATTCAGTTACTTTCGGTCCCCTAAACAAAGATAATTGGGTGTCGGGGAAAATTCTTTTTATGACCTACACTTGAAAATTCTGAAAGACAGTCTAGCTTTAACAATAACAGAGTTGACGATGACTAACCGAGTCAACACTTGACATGGGCCGTGCACGCATCAGCTGACGTGATCGGTGTTGATTTTTGCAACACTAATTCCAAACCTTTATAAACCTTCTCGAATTCATGAATAAAAAGTATTTTTCAGTCGAATTTGAAAGCTAATACAACTATACTGTATGTACTTTGTGTTATTTATCTGTTCAACCACAGAAAACAATTGTCCTTTTCTTCTCAGCAAGCAAAAAAGCAGCTAAATCCAGTATATATATCTTACAAAGAAGTCAAAAGAAAAATAATTCAAGCAATAAACATAATTATAGCAATGTAATTATACGTTCAGCTGTTATGAGAAGTGTTAAACTGTTTTTCTTACTGATTAGTAGTAAATGTCTTTAATAACTTTTTTTAATAATATACACTTCCTATCAAAAGCCTGGGGACTTTGCCGTTTTGCAGTAACTTAATATATTAAATATTTAACCATGTATATTTTGAGGGAAATTATATCATATGTAAATATTTTTTCATGATAAGTAACAAAGGGGGGAAAAAAACAATTACATGTTCATAAAAACAGCCTCCTGTAGCAGTCGTACTGTTGCACACTTTCTTTTAAAGATCAACTTTATAAAAAAAAAAGAAGGTATAATTATAAAGTGGTATAAAAGAGTCATTAGAATGGGTCTTTATGGATTGTAATGAAGTTTGCTCACTTGGGCATCCATGAGAAAGCATTAGATACAGTATGTCATCGAAGATGAACAGTGTTTGGAATGAACTGATACAAATATGGTTATGAATATGCATTATTGGCTCATCCGGCTGACAGGTGATGAGTTCATGCCATCATGTGTTGTGTTGTCTGTTGTCCGTCCGGTGTCGTCCACATTCACAAAAATCGCTTCTTCTCTCTCAGTTCTTCACCGATTTTTATTATTTTTAGCAGGAAGGTAGGGGTACCTGGGGTGCATATGGCTTCTACCCAAATTTCCATAATTGTAATTAATAATGAAGATATGGAGGAATTAATCAATCCCTAACGAGCAGTTTCCACAAAAATCGCTTCTTCTCTCTCAATTCTTCACCGATTTCGAGTCTTTCTGGCATGAAGGTAGGGGTACCTAGGGCAGGGGCGCTGCTAGAAATTTTGGGCCCTTTGAAAGAATATCACCCTTAAGTTTCTGGTAACCCAACTTCTAATGTTAGTGCTGGATAGGAAAGCAACAAACCTAACGCAGTGTCACTCTCTGGCTCCGCCTATGCAAGACTGTACCATGCAATGAATTGGGATGGGGTGAAATATAAAGACTATCTATTCTAATAATTTTGTGGAAAATGGAAAACCAAACCAGAAGGTTGTTGTATTTACTCATTTTAAGAGACAAAATTATCTCATCTCATCTCATTATCTCTAGCCGCTTTATCCTGTTCTACAGGATCGCAGGCAAGCTGGAGCCTATCCCAGCTGACTACGGGCGAAAGGCGGGGTACACCCTGGACAAGTCGCCAGGTCATTACAGGACTGACACGTAGACACAGACAACCATTCACACTCACATTCACACCTACGGTCAATTTAGAGTCGCCAGTTAACCTAACCTGCATGTCTTTGGACTGTGGGGGAAACCGGAGCACCCGGAGGAAACCCACGCGGACACGGGGAGAACATGCAAATTCCGCACAGAAAGGCCCTCGCCGGCTACGTGGCTCGAACCCAGACCTTCTTGCTGTGAGGCGACAGTGCTAACCACTACACCACCCTGCTGCCCAAGACAAAATTATAATTTTGTTTTTTTTTAATTAATTTAACTTACACATGGTAATAATGTTAATATTGTCCTCTAAGGGCCCTCTGTCAATGCTGAGCCCTTAGAATTGCCCTCAAACCCCCCCCCCCCCCCCCCCCAACAGTGCCCTTGACCTAGGGTGCATATAACTTCTACCCAGATTTGCTTAATTACAATTATTAATGAAGTTATGGACTAATTAAGCCTTAACGTTCAACAGCAGTTCAACAAAAATCGCTTCTTCTCGGTCAATTCTTCGCCGTTTTGGATTCTTTCTGGCAAATAGGTCAGTATTCGTAGTAGCTTCCATATATAGCTTGTATATAGTGTATATAGCTTGCAACATTTATTGCGCAAGGTGGCCCACTTTAGATCATTCCTTCTGGACTAGATGGGGCCGGAGTGAGCTACGCCATCCTTAACGGTCTCGTTTGTTTTTGTTGTTGAGAAAGGTTTTAAGGGGTCTTTTGGTTGAAACTTGAGGTGTACATCAGGACTGGGACCCCACAGGACACAACAAAAAAAGTCATGTATTCAGGATACTTATTTTCATGCGAGCCAGTGTTCAGATATGAAACTTGTGGGCGACGCCAAAGAGTCTGATATGAAGCCCACAGGACAAAAGACCACAGTGATTGATGTGAACATGAACCGTGTATTTACAGTGATGTATTTAGAGCATTCATTCCTTCATCCTTAGTAACTGCCTGGTCAGGGGGCCGGCGGTTGAAATAATGCTACTCAACAACAACAACAACCCCCCTTCCTGATTAGGCCAGACCCATTTTGGGTTTATATCCAAATACAGATATACAGATATACAGTTGCAACCAGAAATTCACATACAGTTTAGAAAAAGACACAAACTTCAGAATAATCAGAAAGGGAATTTTTTTTAGAGAATTTTTAATTACTTTCATCACTATCGGAAGTTTACATACCCTTGGTTAGTATTTGGTAGAATTGCCTTTGAACTGTTGAACTTGGATCAAGCGTTTTGGGTCGCCTTCCACAAGTTTCTCACAATAGCTTGCTGGAATTTTGGCCCATTCTTCCTGACGGAACTGGTGGAGTTGAGTCAAATCCGTGGGCCTTCTTGTTCACACACTCCTTTTCAGTGCCACCCAGAAATGTTCTACAGGATTGAGGTCAGGGCTTTGTGATGGCCATTCCAACACTTTGACTTCGTTGTCCTTAAGCCACTTTGCAACTCATTTCGAGATATGCTTGGGGTCATCGTCCATGTTAAAGACCCATCCACGCCCAAACTTTAACTTTTTGGCTGATGTCTTGAGATGTTGCTTCAATATTTCCACATAATTTTCTTTCCTCATGATGCCGTCTATTTTGTGACATGCACCAGTCCCTCCTGCAGCAAAGCAGCCCCACAACATGATGCTACCACCCCCATACTTCACGGTTGGGATGGTGTTCTGAGGCTTGCAAGCTTCCCCCTTTTCTGCTCCAAGCATAATGATGATCATTATGATCAAACAGTTCAATTTTTGTTTCATCAGAGCACAGGACATGTCTCCAGAAAAATAAGAGCTTTATCCCCATGTGTATCTGCAAACTGTAATCTGGGTTTTTTTATGGTGGTTTTGGAGCAGGGGCTTTCTCCTCGCTGAGTGGCCTTTCAGGTACAGAGCTCGTTTTGCTGTGGATAATGATACTCTCTAACCGGTTTCAGCCAGCATCTTTACAAGGTCTTTCGCTGTTGTTCTGGGGTTCATTTGCACATTTTGCACCAAAGCATGTTCATCTCTGGGACACAGAAGCCGTCTCCTCCTGAACGGTATGATCACTGTGTGCTCCCATGGTGTTTAGACTTGCGTATTATTGTTTGAACAGATGAATGTTGGACCTTCAGGCATCTGGAAATTGTACCCAAGGATGAACCAGACTTGTGAAGATCCACAATTCTTTTCCTGGTGTCTTGGTTGATTTCTTTTGAGCTTCCCATGATGTCATGCGAAGAGGCCTTTGTGTTTGAAGGTGTGCCTTAAAATACATCCACAGGTGTGCCTCCAATTAACTCAAATGATGTCAATTAGCCTATCAGAAGCTTCTAATGCCAAAATATCATCATGTGGAACGCTCCAAGCTGTTTAACGTCACAGTCAACTTAGTGAATATAAACTTCTGACTTTGATGAAAGTAATTAAAAATTATCTCTTTGATTATTCTGACATTTTACAAAAAATAAAAATAAATAAATAAATAAAAATTGGGGATCCTAACTAACCTAAAACAGGAAAAGTTTCCTCAATTTTACTGGCAGACCTGGAGAAAAAAAAAAAAAAGTTTGTGTCTTTTTCTAAACTCTATGCAAACTTCTGGTTGCAGCTGTAGATATGAATATTTAGAGCATATACAGTGCCTTGCAAAAGTATTCATCCCCCTTGGTGTTTGTCCTGTTTTGTTGCATTACAAGCTGGAATTAAAATGGACTTTTGGGGGGATAGCACCATTTGATTTACACAACATGCCTACAACTTTGATTAGGCTTTGATTAGGCCATTCCAAGACATTTAAATGTTTCCCTTTAAACCACTCCAGTGTAGCTTTAGCAGTATGTTTAGGGTCATTGTCCTGCTGGAACGTGAACCTTCATCCCAGTCTCAAACCTCTGGCTGACTCAAACAGGTTTTCCTCCAGAATTGCCCTGGATTTAGTGTCATCCATCTTTCCTTCAGTCCTGACCAGTTTTCCTGTCCCTGCAGATGAAAAATATCCCCACAGCATGATGCTGCCACCACCATGCTTCACTGTAGGAATGGTGTTCTCAGGGTGTTGGGTTTGTGCCACATGTGGTATTTCCCATGATGGCCAAAAAGATCAGTTTTTGTCTCTTCTGACCAGAGAATCTTCTTCCATGTGTTTGGGGAGTCTGCCACATGCTGTTGGGCAAACTCCAAATGTGATTTTTAAGCCATGACTTTTTTCTGGCCACTCTTCCACAAAGCCCTACTCTGTGGAGTGTACAGCTTAAAGTGGTCCTATGGACAGATACTCCCATCTCCGCTGTGGATCTTTGCAGCTCCTTCAGTGTTCTCTTTGGTGTCTTTGTTGCATCTCTGATGAATGCCCTCCTTGCCCGGTCTGTGAGTTTTGGTGGGCGGGGCCTTCTCTTGTCAGGTTTGTATTGGTGCCATATTCTTTCCATTTTGCTAAAATGGATTTAATGGTGCTCTGTGGGATATTCAAAGCGTGGGATATGTTTTTATAACCCAAGCCTGATCTCTACTTCTCCACAACTTTGTCTCTGACCTGTTTGGAGGCTTCTTGGTTTTCATGTTGCTTGCTTAGTAGTGTTGCAGAGTCAGGGTCCTTCCAGAACAGGTTGATTTATACAGACATCATGTGACAGATCATGTGACACTTTGATTGCACACAGGTGGATCTTAATCAACTAATTATGTGACTTATGAAGTGAATTGGTTGGACCAGTTCTTATTTAGGGGTTTCATACAAAAGGTGGTGAATACTTATGCACACTCCAGATTTCTGTTTTTTCATCTTAATTATTGTTTGTGTCACAATAAAACAACAATATTCACATTTAAAGTGGCAGGCATGTTGTGTAAATCAAATGGTGCTAACCTTCCAAAAATCCATTTTCATTCCAGCTTGTAATGCGACAAAACAGGCCAAACACCCAGGGGGATGAATACTTTTGCAAGGCACTGTATATGTGCCACGTTCAGTACATTGTGCTTTCGGGAACATTGTTTGAGCCAATAATATGATTTCCAAATGCTATGAGTGTAACCATGCTTGAAATATGACTGGTTGATGGTGGCATGTCCAATTTGGATGCCCCATGCCCATGCTTGACCCATGACAACAAAGCCATGAGACAGAGAAAAATCCTTTTCACTAATATAATGGGTTCCATCTACCACATACAGCATGTATATATCATGTGGCTTATTTCACTGGCTTCAAACTTTCCTTCTCCCAAAGTCTGTAATTTGCTTTTTTGAAGCTTTATAGTCCTGGCCGTGTAGAGTTTGGGCTGCAGCAGCAGTGCAGTGTGATTTCATTTCAAATGTGCTGCTTGCCAGATGAGTCAAGCTGAAGCATCTCCAGTGAGGAAGACCTATGGATCAAAGCTTTCAAAAAATACGCTCTCCATAAAACTATGCCTCCACCATGACTCATGAAGAAGCCTTGTAAAAAAGATATTTTGTGGTTTGAGGTCTGGTAATAGTTCTCCAGAATCAGGATGATGTGAACTTGGGTTAGGATAACAAAACAGATGGTCTATATTTGGAGTGTTGAAGCAGTTCTTTGTCCCGGGGCTGGAAGTACTCGAGTCAAACAGCCTCGCTAATATTTCAGCTGCAATCAGCTGCTGGAAAAAACAGACTTGGTTTGTGATGGTGTTGAATGGAGTGTGAAAGCAGCAGCTGATTAGCATGTCTACAATACAGCACTGACAGACACATGAACCGCCACTGGACTGTAACACAACTAATGTCACTACTTGTAATTTTAGTCTAGTTCAGTTTAGTTTGTGTTCCAAACATTTATATGACTGAATATTTGGACTCGCTAATCATTTATTGTCTTGATGTTGTCATCAGTTGGTTCTGTTTCTCGTAAGGTCATAATGAAATATTTGCATTCAAATGCATCCTTTCCCCAAAAAAAGAGTTAGTGGATAAAAATATAAGCTGGACATAAAAATCCCTTGAACTGAAGCTAGTAGTTTGTCCACCCCTATGCACAATAATCATGTTATGATCATGACAGGACAAGAGGCTTTAAAAATTGTGTTGTCCCACTATCGCCTCATACAGTGGTGCTTGAAAGTTTGTGAACCCTTTAGAATTTTCTATATTTCTGCATAAATATGACCTAAAACATCATCAGATTTTCACACAAGTTCTAAAAGTAGATAAAGAAAACCCAGTTAAACAAATGAGACAAAAATATTTTACTTGGTCATTTATTTATTGAGGAAAACGATCCAAAATTACATATCTTTGAGTGGCAAAAGTATGTGAACCTCTAGGATTAGCAATTAATTTGAAGGTGAAATTAGAGTCAGGTGTTTTCAATCAATGGGATGACAATCAGATTGTGAGTGGGCACCCTGTTTTATTTAAAGAACAGGGATCTATCAAAGTCTGATCTTCACAACACATGTTTGTGGAAGTGTATCATGGCACAAACAAAGGAGATTTCTGAGGACCTCAGAAAAAGTGTTGTTGATGCTCATCAGGCTGGAAAAGGTTACAAAAGCATCTCTAAATAGTTTGGACTTCACCAATCCACAGTCAGACAGATTGTGTACAAATGGAGGAAATTCAAGACCATTGTTACCCTCCATAGGAGTGCTCGACCAACAAAGATCACTCCAAGAACAAGGCGTGTAATAGTCGGCGAGGTCACAAAGGACCCCAGGGTAACTTCGAAGCAACTGAAGACCTCTCTGACATTGGCTAATGTTAATGTTCATGAGTCCACCATCTGGAGAACACTGAACAAAAATGGTGTGCATGGCAAGGTTGCAAGGAGAAAACCACTGCTTTCCAAAAAGAATATTGCTGCTCATCTGAAGTTTGCTAAAGATCATGTGGACAAGCCAGAAGGCTATTGGAAAAATGTTTTGTGGATGGATGAGACCAAAATAGAACTTTTTGGTTTAAATGAGAAGCGTTATGATTGGAGAAAGGAAAACACTGCATTCCAGCATAAGAACCTTATCCCATCTGTGAAACATGGTGGTGGTAGTATCATGGTTTGGGCCTGTTTTGCTGCATCTGGGTCAGGGTGGCTTGCCATCATTGATGGAACAATAAATTCTGAATTATACCAGCGAAGTCTAAAGGAAAATGTCAGGACATCTGTCCATGAACTGAATCTCAAGAGAAGGTGGGTCATGCAGCAAGAAAATGACCCTAAGCACACAAGTTGTTCTACCAAAGAATGGTTAAAGAAGAATAAAGTTAATGTTCTGGAATGGCCAAGTCAAAGTCCTGACCTTAATCCAATAGAAATGTTGTGGAAGGACCTGAAGCGAGCAGTTCATGTGAGGAAACCCACCAACATCCCAGAGGTGAAGCTGTTCTGTATGGAGGAATGGGCTAAAATTCCTCCAGGCCGATGTGCAGGACTGATCAACAGTTACCAGAAACGTTTAGTTGCAGTTATTGCTGCACAAGGGGGTCACACCAGATACTGAAAGCAAAGGTTCACATACTTTTGCCACTCATAGATATGTAATATTGGATCATTTTCTTCAATAAATAAATGACCAAGTATAATATTTTTGTCTCATTTGTTTAACTGGGTTCTCTTTATCTACTTTTAGGACTTGTGTGAAAATCTGATGATGTTTTAGGTCATATTTATGCAGAAATATAGAAAATTCTAAAGGGTTCACAAACTTTCAAGCACCACTGTATTTCTGTTCTTGGCTGACAGGAATAGAAGTCGATGAAGCCCATTTACCTCAACTTGGGCCACGTTGGGCATTCTGACATGCTTTTCTGCTCACCACGGTTGTCAAGAGTGGTTACCGGTGTTGTACTCAACTCCCTAAACCTTGAGTCCAAGTCCAGTCTCGAGTCCCCAGTGTTCAAGTCCGAGTCTCTGCTACTGTGTACTAACATACTGCTCAACTGCCCCATTTTAGTTAATAGGCTACAAATAAAAAGCTAGTTCATCGCTCAGCAAGCAAGCCCCACCCACTATCAACAGATCAATGAACATAGCGTGTCACTTCCTTCTCTGGGTGGAGTCTCGCAAAATAACGATTGAAGTTCGAGGTTGTCCCCGTCGTCTCCTCGATAGTTCTTCTACATATGGAACACATAGCAGTGCATTTTTTCCCACTGCACGAGAAATCTGTATAAGCAAAGCGGACAATCCTAGCGGCGTTCTCTCCAGGCATTTTAGTGCTGTTAACGTTAGTTTGTTCCTGAACATGATGTATGAACAGGTGAATGTGCATTCTCGTGTATGGAATTAGTATAAAATTAATGTAGGTATAAATATCTTATGCCAAATTATTATGGCATGTTATAAAAAAAAAAGAAAAAATGCAAGTCCTCGTCTCCAATTTACGAGTCCGAATGTAGTTAATGCACGAGTCCAAGTCCGAGTCATCAGTGCTCAAGTCCAAGACGAGTCCTGGACTTGAGTACTACAAGCCTGGTGGTTACTAGAGTTACTGTAGACTTCCAGACCCTGTCTTCAAGAACCATTCTGCGCTGACCTCCTTTATCAACAAGACTTACAGAACTCCAACGCACTGGATGTTTTTCGCTGTGTAAACTCTACAGACTTTTCACTTCGGCAGGAAAATACCATGAAATCAGCAGTTTCTGAAATACTCAAACTAACCTGTCTGGTTCCAACGTCCATGGCATTCACGGGTCAAATCACTGAGATTTCTTTCTTTTTTTTTTCCTCCATTCTGATGTTTGACGTGAACATTAATAGAAGCTCTTGACCTGAATCTGGATGATTTTATTTATTGTACTGATGCGCCATGATTGGCTGAATGGATAATTGCATGAATGATTATTATTAATGATTAATTTTGATTATTGTCATTATTATCTCCTTATTAACTGCGCTTGCTTGGTCTTTACGGGAAAATATCAGACCGAGCTCTTGACAGTACGGACCGAGCCGTAGGTCTGATATTTTCCCATGAAGGCCAAGCAAGCGTGGTTAATACAGAGTTTATTATATGGCTTTTTGTATTTCCAAGATTAAAATAGATGGTCATTATAACAAGGCGTGACGCTGCTTTCAGTCATGTCATATTTGTAACGTAGTTGAGTCAGGCATGCAGAATAAACGGCTAGCGGTTTCAAAACTGAATTTCTGTTAGCGGTTAGCGGTTTCTGAATGCTCTCCATTGCTCATTTCCTGAATAACTCGCTGACTTTTGTTTGTCTTTTGTATTCCGGCCATTTTTGAGTCTGTTTTGATTTCCAATTGATCTTTTTTTGTCATTTTATTTTTGTTTGGTTTTTTTTGCAACATTGAAAGCCAGCACCTTGGAACAAACGTTTGTAATCGCCCATGGGCATTACAGAAAATACTGCCCGCCAAGGAACCAATCAGAGTGCACAATTTTACCAGAAGTAGCTCAAGTCAAATAATAATTAAATAATATTGGTTGGCATTGAGTGATATATCAGAGATATTGAACGAGTCAAAGACGAGTATCAATCTGATATACTTATCAGGTATACCTATCTGATATACCATGAAAAAAAGCCAGCCAATATTATTATTATTATTATTATTATTATTATTATTATTATACGCACTCTCTTCATATCAGCATTCTCAAAGGCCAACACCAGCTTACCCACGACTCGGTGATCTTAGTGCGGCAGTCCAGTTACGTTCCAGCCAGCATAGCAGCAGCATTAGCGAAGGCCAATGCTAGCTTACCTGCAACTCGGTGCTGTTAGTGCGGCAGTCCAGTTACCTTCCAGCTGGTGTAGTGTTAGCGAAGGCCAACAATAGCGCAGTCAAGCGAAACATTATTATTATTATTATTATTATTATTATTATTAATTTTCCCTGTGTAATTTACTTAGTTACTTTTAAAATCAACATCAACAGCTACATACAACGGAGCGACCGGGCAGCCAAAATTCTCTCAAAATCTTCCACTTTTAACAAAGCAAACCTCACAGCCATGTTTGTTTACAAACAGTCACAGTCACTTGCTAGCGCGGAAGTTTTACATCTCTGACGTGTCTCTTTTCCAGTTTTTCAATGTCCTTTGGTATGTTTTTCTCTTGTAAATATGCGTGAAGAATATATAATGAAGTTTCGGTAGCCTTTCGGATGTTCAGAGCATCTTTAGTTTCAGTTTATTTATTTCGCGCTTAATTATAGCATAGCTAATCCTAGCAGTAGCACTGGATGAGCCTCGTCTTCTCTCTTTCCCAGCGGATAAAGAAATGATTGTGCACATGCGCAGCAGAAAACTTTTGTCATTGGATCTTTGCATGAGCGCCGATGTGTGACGTCGTGTTGTCGTGACAACGTGCAATATTATAACAATATTGCATGCTCATTCTCCATTGGGAAGAGTGGCGTAATACATGCAGGATAAGTGATATGATAACGATATTGCATGCCATCAATAAACTCACTAGAAGGGAATGGAACACGTTGTTATTCCATGGAAAAAGTGGCTAATTTAAAGACATAACATACTGTAAATTGTCTGTCATCTCTTACATTGTCTACCACATTCAAATAACGTTAAGTTTTTATATAATTTTAGAGAATCGCTGCACTTTTTAGAAACAAGTTGTGGTTTCTCTGTCCAGTTGAAGATCCCCCATGCTTCTCTGCTCTGTTGCTTTTGGGCTTGAATTTTCGAATTGTTGTTTGGTTGTGCCCACTGAGTCGCAGTGATTGGGATGTGAAAGACCAAAGTCTGATACCGGACATGAATTACCCTCAGGGCCAGGATTTCCTGATTGCACAGTGCCAGCCCCACATGTTCACATCTGGCACTCAGATTGATTCAGAGATCTTAAAAGATTGAAAAAGGGCCTTGGCCCAGCACTTTACTATGGACCGGCCTTGGTAGGTCAGGAGGTCAAAAGCAGCCCATATCCTCAGGTCGACAAGCCCATTCTGTTGGGAGCAAAGACATTAAAGGCCAATCAACCCTTGAGAGCTCTTTCCTCTGGCTGCTCTAGGTTTCACAAAGCCTATCTTATTGTTCTTGTGCACTGTTACACACCCTCATATCTCATCAGCACTGTCTCCAAATCAGAAGGCCACTCAGAGTCTGATTTCCAAAATCCAGACTTGTAGTACTCGAGTCTGACTTGTGCCCTAATTTTAAGGACTCTTGACTCGACTTGGACTTGAGCATTAACTGCATTTGAACTTGTAATTGGACACGAGGATTCGGATTTCTTTTTCATTTTTTGCAACATGCCATAATAATTTGGCATAAGATATTTATATCTACATTAATTTTTGTACCAATTTCGTGCAAGAGTGTCACACTGGCATGCCTTGACGTGTGCATCATTCAGACTCTCGGGTACACGCCAGACAGTGCACACTCCAATCGGACTCTCACACGCGCCGTAAATGACTCGCACCTGCAAATGATTAAGGCGCAATCAGTGCGCCAATATAAAAACTGTAAAAACACACTTACTTTGCGACGTATTGAGTTGCGTTGCTGATACATTACCAAGCCTTATTTCCTTGTTTGGGTTCCTGATCCCTGATTTCCTGTTTCTCGTCTTTGGTTCTGCCGAGTCTACGATAGCCTGTTTGTGCCTCGCTCGACCTATCGCCTGTTTCACTGTTTGTTTTATGATTTTTCCTGCCGTTCTGGATTGTTTACCGTCTTCACTTGTATTAATAAACACACCTTGTGCACTTACATCCATCTCCCAACCATCTCTGACAGAATACTTCGCACTCCCTGACAAATGCCCCTTTTCCACCAAAGCAGTTCCAGGGCTGGTTCGGGGCCAGTGCTTAGTTTGGAACCGGATTTTCAGTTTCCACTGACAAAGAACTGGCTCTGGGGCCAGAAAAACCGGTTCCAGGCTAGCACCAACTCTTTGCTGGGCCAGATGAAAGAACCGCTTACGTCAGCGGGGAGGCGGAGTTGTTAAGACCAACAACAATAACAAGACCGCAAAAGATTCCCATTTTTAAACGATGAGAAGTAGCAGCTGTACAAACGCGAAGGAAGTCATCCATTATTATTATTGTTGTTGTTGCTGCTGCTGCTTCTTCCGTGTTGTTTTTGCTTCGATATTCGCACCAAAGTTTATGCAAACGTAGCGACGTAACTGACGTATACAGCGACGTAATAACGTGGCTTCCCTTAGCACCGTGAGCTATGGAAAAGCAAACTGGTTCTCAGCTGGCTCGCAAGTTGAACGAGTTGTGAACCAGCACCAGCACTGGCCCCGAACCAGCCCTGGAACTGATTTGGTGGAGAAGGGGTAAAAGAGAAGCGCATTCACCTGTTCAGGAACAAAGTAATGTTAATGGTGCTGAAACAGCGACCATCAAATGGTGCAGATGGAGTCTTGTTCTCGGACTGGACTCGGACATGAGGTTTAGTGACTCGACTACAACACAACACTGCCAAAATCCAAATCTGTTGCTATTGTAAACAGAGTGTCAAAGCTATGGATGGATATGACGCAGTCGAGTGTGTGTGTGTGTGTGTGTGTGTGTGGGGGGGGGGGGGGGGGGTTGGGTGAAAATCAATTTTTTCCTAATTAACTTTTAATATTTCCTGCTGAGCAATCAGGGAGTCGTCACACAGAGTCCAATAATGAAATCAATTTGGTCCGGATTGTTTCAGGTGACTTTAAATGAGTATCTAATAACCGGAGGAAGATTGAAGGTCAGCAGATGTGTTTGTTGCAGCTCACTTGATATATGGTGCTGCTGAAATGAAGTGGATGTTTGCAAGGCCAGCCCGCTCTCCACATCAAAGGCCAAGACTGCCTTGCCTGTGGCGTAGTGGCTGCATATTTTATCTTAATGTTCTGAATGGCTCTTAATGTTGAATAGCAGGCCGCGAGCTCTAGCTGGTGTTTTTATCCTGTGGGCGCACGGAGAACTAACTATTATTTCACACCGCCTGACGAAAGCTGACTGTTAATGGACATGCCAGGAGTATTGCCCAGACGAATTCTGCACTGGACGTTCTGGTTTTCTAATTAAACCTAATATTTGCTATTTGTTTCCCTTAAGCGTTCGGGTGACTAGTATTAATCGAACGCAAACGTGTTCGATGGTGTGGCATCATTTATAGTTATTACACTGGTTAAATGAATAAAGCCAGCGTGGAGTATTAACTGGTGATTCCTTAATAGCTTGTCTTGAGTGCAAATTTATGAGACACTCTTTCATTGCCTCCAAATTTGTGTTCAGAAAGAACAATTGAAATTACCTTTGAGGTCTCAGAGGAGGCGTGTTTGTCTGATTGATAGGAGAATTATTGTTTTCTTGCTCGCAAGCCGGTTGCTCGAGCCAGACGTGTCGCAGCACTGAAGTGCAACTGGAAGGTATTCCTGGCGTGCCGTGGTTGCCCTCGGATGTGCGAGAAAAAAAACTCAGCGGCAGCTCTTAATTCATAGATGTGGAAAGCCTTCATTTTCATCGTGCTGATGCAGGACGCCACCTCTGAGGAACCGGAGAACTGTCGCATGTTTGGTTCTCAGATGCCGGTCAGCAGAAGCAGCGTTGACGTGTACGTCTGGGGGGACCGTGATGCCTCCTAAGTGCTGACTGTTCTGTGTTTGTGCTGACACCATGATACACACACACACACACACACACTGGGTTTTTTTTCTCCTTCTATGTCCGATTGGTGTAGACTCTTTTTTTTTTTCCTTCAATCTTTGGTCATAAGAGTGCAAAAATTCTCTCTCTCTCTCTCTCTCTCTCTCTCTGTCTTTCTCTACTTGTTTCATACGCCTGTCTCACTCTGTCTTTCTGTTTCTGTCTGTCTCTGTCTTATGTCTTTTTCTTACGATGCCTCTCTGTTTCTCCCTGTATTCTCTTCATCGTTCTGCCTCTTTCCTTCTGTCTGTCTTTCTCTTTCTCTACCTGTCTCACCTGACTCGGCCTGCCTTCATTCTTTTTCTCTCAGTCTGTCAACTTTTCACTTTATCTTCATATAGCTTCTGTATCTCTCTACCTGTCTGTCTCTTATCCTGTCTTTCTGTGCATATCTCTGTCTACCTGGCAGCCTTTCAATCTGCCTTTTCTTTTTTCTTCTTCTAGTGCCTCTCTCTCCAGAAGTTTTTTTTTTTGCCTGTCTCACATTGTCTCTGTCCTACTGTGATGGCCTCTCTCCAGCGATTTTCACTCATTCTCTATTTCTATCCGTCTGTCTTTTTTTTTCTTGTACCTGTCTGTCCTTCTGTTTGTCCATATGTCTCTCTGTTTTTTTCCTTGATCCTCTGCATCTGCCTTTTGTCTATTGCCTTTGTCCAGACTGATTTTTCTTTCTTTCTCTGCTTCTTTCTTTCTTTCTTTCTTTCTTTCTTTCTTTCTTTCTTTCTTTCTTTCTTGTCTCTGTCCTACTGTGATGGTCTCTCTCCAGTGACTTTCACTCCTTCTCTATTTATTTCTGTCTTTCTGTCTTTTCCTGCACTTGTCTGTCCTTCTGTTTGTCCATATGTCTCTCTGTTTTTCCTGATTCTCTGCATCTGCCTTTTGTCCATTGTCTAGACCTTTTGTCCATTGCCTTTGTCCAGACTAGTCTTTCTTTCTTTCTTTCTTTCTTTCTTTCTTTCTTTCTTTTTGCCTGTCTCACTTTGTCTCTGTCCTACTGTGATGGTATCTCTCCTGCTACTTTTTCTCCTTCTATATTTCTGTCTGTCTTTCTTTTCCTGCACCTGTCTGTCCTTCTGTTTGTCCATATGTCTCTCTGTTTTTTCCTGATTCTCTGCATCTGCCTTTTGTCCTTTGTCCAAACCTTTTGTCTGTTGTCCTTTGCCTTTGTCCAGACTGGTCTTTCTTTCCTTTTTTCTTTTTTTTTTTTTTGCCTGTCTCAGTTTGTCCCTGACTTACTGTGATGGTCTCTCTCCAGTGATTTTCTCTCCTTCTCTATTTCTGTCTGTCTTTCTGTCTTTCTTTTCCTGTACCTGTCTGTCCTTCTGTTTGTCCATATGTGTCTCTGTTTTGTTTGGTTTTTTCCCCTGATTTTCTGCATCTGCCTTTTGTCCATTGCCTTGGTCCAGACTGGTCGGTCTTTCTTTCTTTCTTTCTTTCTTTCTTTCTTTCTTTCTTTCTTTCTTTCTTTCTTTCTTTCTTTCTTTGCCTGTCTGTTTTTCTTTTCCTGTGCCTGTGTGTCCTTCTGTTTGTCCATATGTCTATCTGTTTTTTTTCCTGATTCTCTGCATTTGCCTTTTATCCATTGCCTTTTTCCAGACTGGTCTTTCTTTCTTTCTTTCTTTCTTTCTTTCTTTCTTTCTTTCTTTCTTTCTTTCTTTCTTTCTTTCTTACTGTGATGGTCTCTCTCCAGCGATTTTCTTTCCTTCTCTATTTGTCTGTCTGTCTGTCTGTCTTTCTTTTCCTGCACCTGTATGTCCTTCTGTTTGTCCATATGTCTCTCTGTTTTTCCTGATTCTCTGCATGTGTCTTTTGTTCATATCTTTCTCCGAGTCTGTCTCACTCTTTGTGTGATTTCCTTCTTGAAGTCAATCTATATCCTTTTTAATGGTTTACAGTAAAAACCTTTAGCAGTTTTGTTTTTCATGTCTGTCCCATTCTCTCAGTCTTTCTCCCACTTCCTGACTGTCTCTCTCACACACTCTCTCAGTAATACTAGATGCAAAGTCTATGATGACTTTAAGCACACAGGTCTTGTATAGTACACACTAGACTTGTCTGCTGAACGTGTCATCTCACACACACACACACACACACACACACACACACACACACACACACACACACACACACATGCACTGCTGGGTACAATAACAGGCGAGACTACTATGTGGCACCTTCCCCCCACTCTCTAATGCCATGCCGTCCCGTCTCTACCTGGCCTTCATGCATAGCTGCCTTGGCAACCTCTGACTGGAGTGTTTTGCAGGAAGGCAATTTCCCCTTCAGAAGGTCTCTTCGGACTCGTGCTTGCGAGCACTGACATTTACCGAGAGACGTTTGACAGCAAATATGACACTGCTAGGTTACACACACCATTCTTATTTTAAACCTTAACAAACCCACCACTTAACACAACGGATGAGTGACACACGTAAATAGGTACAAACCTGTAGGTGATTCCATAATTGGGCTGCCATTTTGTGTCTCACGGATTTGATTTTACATTTACAATTACACTGCCTGGCCAAAGGGGAAAAAAAAAAGTCACACACTTTAGTTTCCTTGGACTGCTTTCAGCTTTGATTACAGTACGCATTTGCTATGGCATTATTTCAACAACCTTATGCAACATCACAAATGTTTATTTCCATTTATTGCATTATTATTATTATTATTATTATTATTATTATTATTTTTGCTGAGATCTTGTGTTGATGACTGGAGAGTCGAACCACTCTGTAAAGTCTTCTCCAGCATCCCAAAGACTTCCAATGGGGTTAAGGTTGGGACTCTGTGGTGGCCAATTCACGTGTGAAAATGATTCCTCAGGCTTCCTGAACCCTTCTTTCACTATTTGAGTGTGATGAATCCTGACATTGTCTTCCTGGAATATATTTGTGCCGTCATGGAAGAACAAAATCAATTGATGGTCTTTCGGTACATTCAGGTCGTCAGCTGGCTTCATGTAATTGCCCCTTAACGTTGCTGAGCCTCGATCAGACCAACTGAAGCAACCCCAGATCATAACACTGCCTTCAGAGGTTTGTACACTGGCCACTAGGTGTGATGGATGCATCACTTCATGTGCATCCATCACACCTAGTGGCCAGTGTACAAACCTGTTAATTTTAACACTGTTTCCACAAAATGCAAGAAACAAAATACTTGTCAAAAAAAAAAAAAAAAAGACAGTCATCTACCGTATATCCCCCGCCCTGTCTACCAACCCTATCCCAAGTTTCAAGATATTATTTGTCACATTTTTCAAGTTCTGCTGCAGGAAACCAACCCGACCTCTTTACACTGACCTCAGCAGCCCATGGCATAAACCCACCGGACCTTTGGTCCAGGTGAGCTAAAAATTAACATTTCTCACATTTCTTAGGATCAAAAGGCACATTACTTAATCAACACATATACCAACTTTCAAGACCATAGGGTGGCACGGTGGTGTCGTGGTTAGCACGGTCGCCTCACAGCAAGAAGGTTCTGGGTTTGAACCCAGTGGCCAGCGAGGGCCTTTCTGTGCGGAGTTTGCATGTTCTCCATGTCTGTGTAGGTTTCCTCCGGATGCTCCGGTTTCCCCCATAGTCCAAAGACATGCAGGTTAGGTTAATATGGGACGGCCTTGGGCTGGGGTGCCCTTGAGCGAGGCACCTAATTCCCAACTGCTCCCCGGGCGCTGTTAGCATGGCTGCCCACTGCTCTGGGTAGGTGTGTGTGTGCTCATTGCTCGCATGTGTGTGTTCACTGCTTCAGATGGGTTAAATGCAGAGAAGAGATGAATAAAGTTGTGCTTTCTTTGCTTTCTTTTTCTTTCTTTTCATACCATTCATAGTTTTCAAGTTCTGCTCTGGAAACAAAGACTACCCCTAAAGGCCTCTGCATGCTCTTGCGACAAGGCTTTCGCAGATAGCTTTTCGCAGACAGTTGTAATTTATCGTTGATCGGGGAGTAATAGGCGTGCGCGATGTTATTCACCGCCACAACGCAAGGGGGCGCGAAGTCGCAAAATCGCTAGGAGTAGTTGGTGGGTGTGGTTAGTGGAGTGTTTATCCTCCGGTTACTTATAATGACTAGAACTGGAGTCGTATAGATGTACGTACTTCCTCACTTCCTCGATCAACCGCTCTTCGTGCTGCTCCATCTTCGCTCGTGTTTTTAAAAATGGCGGTCGTGAAACCAAACCAAACCGGGAAAGTAGGGAAGCGGAAGTGCGTGTACAGCGGATGTAGAGTGGACCAATCAGAGCCGTCTTGTCTGCGACGCTTCTGCGGTGGTCACAATTTTTGGGAGGTGTGCGCAGAGCGTCTGCGAAGGTGGGGGGGCTACGCAGACACCATCTGCGACACCGTCTGCGAGGACTGGGTTGTCAGCATAAATTGGCCTTAAGACTAACCTGAGAGACTAAGGCTACGTTCACACTGCAGGCTGAAGTGACTCAAATCCGATCTTTTCGCCCATATGTGACCTGTATCCGATCTTTTATTGACAATATGAACGACACAGATCCGATTTTTTCAAATCCGGCCCAGGCCGTTTGGATATGTGGTCCTAATTCCGATTCCTATCCGCTCTTTTCATATGCGACTTCAGTCTGAACCGCCAGGTCGCATTCATCCGACTTACACGTCATCAACAAGCCACAAACGTCACTATTCTGCGCTGAAGTAGGCGGCGGGTCTCTCAAAAAAAGTTACAACAACATGGCGCATAATCACGGGCGCAGATAGAGGGTGGGACAGGTGGGATTCGTCCCACCCAGATTTAAATTCACTTCGTTCGGTCCCCCCCCCACTTATAGGGAGGAAAAAACGTCTATGCTGTCTTTCTTTGCATAAGGCAAACCTCACGGAAAAATCAAAAGACTAATTACCATTCGGTTTATTGAGGTGCACGGCAGTGTATACATAGTTGCAACAACTCACATAAAACAAAAAGACTGATATTCGGTTGGTTGAGCTGCGCAGACTGCACAGGTTGCGAGCTCGAGCTTGGTTTCTATGGTAACCCACAACAAGTTTGACAGGCATATCGGGGTTGGGGTTGGTTTGCTGGCAGCTTTGTCCCCCCCAGTTTTTTGTCCCCCCCAGTTCAAAAAACGTATCTGCGCCCCTGCGCATGACATCAATGCGAGGGACGCTTCGGGCTGTGAAGGTTCTGAATCTTCTCAATGGAAGGACGCAGAGGTTAGGGAGCTGATTTCCATTTGGGGGGATGCAGCTATTCAAGCTAGATTGGATGGGTCATACCGCAACCGAGCGGTTTTAACACTGGCCATGCTCACTGCGTGTGACGTCATCGTATCCTGCAATGCGCATGTGGAACACTTTTAGGTCGCTTTTCGTTCATACTGAGGATCACATACAAGTCGCATACATTTGTTAATGTGAACGACCTCACAAAAAAAATCGGATTTCACAAAAAAATCGGAATTGAGCATTAAGCCTTGCAGTGTGAACGTAGCGTTAGTCTGAAATTGTTTCCATGGAAACATGAAAAATTAAAATTTCTCACATTTCTTAGTATGAAAAGGCATATCTACAGTACATCACCTTGTTAACATATATACCAAGTTTCAAATCCGTATCATGAATAGTTTGGGATATACGCTCCGGAAACAAACATTGCTCTTCGAACCTAAGTCAAAATCTATTTTTTATGTAAAAATTAGAAAAATGCTTTTTTTTTTTTCAAAAATCCTAAATAGCAAAAAGCACCAGTTCATATGTTGCTTGATATGTATACACATTTTCATGAAGATATTTTGAGTAGTTTTAAAGGTATGGCCTGGAAACGAAAACGTGACCGGACGGACAGCCAAACTTCGTTTGGTTGGGGGATAAAAAAGATGAGATCTTGTTGCCTGAGGTAGCTAAACATTTAAATGCATATTTTCTTTAATTCACTGTTGAAAAGAATAAAGTTTTATGAATTACAAGGCAGCCCAATCACGGAATCCCCACGATCCTGAACACTAAATCCGCTTATCAGTTAACGAGACCCATACGAAATGCGATCTATTGTACAATCCTGATCATTCTTAGCAGCACTAAGCTCGTTCTTTTCGTTACCAGTTCTCTTTATTTTCATGTTGTTCCTGAGTTAGCACATGGGCTGTGTATGAGAGACCTTGTTATTGTGATACACACGACACAATAGTGTAGTGTGATACACGTTTATTCATTTATTTTGTTTTTGTCAGCTAAGAGTTAAACCTCTCCTTCTGTTCTCATTGATGACATCAGGATTGTCTTTGCATCCATGAAATTAATTTTATAATCTTAGTCAGCAGGAGCATGGAACTTACACAGATTAATAGCGAGTCATATCTTGTCTCCATGCTGTCTCGCGCTTGCGTTCGAAACAGTGGCTCCTTTTTCTCTCACTTGCGTATCAGTGAGGCGCCATCATTATTTCCGAGCTTCTGTTGAGCTGCAGGCATCGTTTGGTAATAGCTGCCCTCGTTTCTGTCTGATCGCATTGTGTTTATTGGGAATTTTTCATTACTTTTTTGAAAGTGTCACTTAACCTTTTCATTTAATTAGCATTACATTTTTTTAAAATTGTCCAGTTTGTTTGCTCCGGTGCAGCAGACAAGAGTATGAATGGTTATTTATTTATTCATTCTATCGACAGTCACTGGATATGAGCAATCATGCGGTCTGATTGGCTACTCTCCTACTAGGATATCAGCTCATATACCATGAGTAGAGAAAAACAAAATGGCGGAGCGTTTTGCTGAGCCAACTGAGTTTGAAATAAAAACTCTACTCCGAAACAAACCCCAAAAAATAAAAATAAAAAAGCAACAAAATATGGAATAAAAGTATTTGATGGGAAGAACGTATCTTTTTTTAATTTTTCAAGAATTATTATTATTATTATTATTATTATGGCATTTTTCACAAATTGCTCCTGTCATTTCGCTGGTTTGTTTACATTCTAAGCAGAAATTATTTTGTCCTACGTTTTGTATAAAGTTTTTATGGATTACATTTGCAAAAAATAAAAATAAAAATGCTCCGTTTCTCAAAATCTAGTGAATATAGATAGAATAAAGCAGCTATTCCACTCAATCTCGTTGGACATGGATTATAACTCGGTGCGTCATGTCTCATCGGCTGTCAGCTCATGTATGACTCGATTTTGTAGAATAACTGTTTAAATATAATTTATATATGATTTTTTAACAACTTAATTTAATTAATATATAGTACTGTGCGAAAGTCTTAGGCACCGTATTTTTTTAAACAAACTTTGTTACAGATTTCTATTTTACGACTTCTACATTATCGAGTCAGTACAAAAACATTTTCGAGTTCCCAACATTCGTTCGTTTTTTTTCCAGCACAAAATTAAGCGAGTGTGACAGTCAGAGTGTCCAGAAGAACTGGGTCACTGTGGCTGGTTCTGTAAGATGCTCAGTAAAACCTACAGCTCATTTCCTTATAAAACTGCACTCGTTGTACTGAGGCCAAGTTTACATTAGACCGTATCTGTCTCGTTTTCTTCGCGGATGCACTGTCCGTTTACATTAAAACGCCTGGAAACGCCGGGAAACGGGAATCCGCCAGGGTCCACGTATTCAATCCAGATGGTGTCTGGTCCGGTGCTGTGTAAACATTGAGAATACGCGGATACGCTGTGCTGAGCTCTAGCTGGCGTCTCATTGGACAACGTCACTGTGACATCCACCTTCCTGATTCGCTGGCGTTGGTCATGTGACGCGACTGCTGAAAAACGGCGCGGACTTCCGCCTTGTATCACCTTTCATTAAAGAGTATAAAAGTATGAAAATACTGCAAATACTGATGCAAATACTGCCCATTGTGTAGTTATGATTGTCTTTAGGCTTGCCATCCTTCCACTTGCAAGTGGTAAGTGACGCGCATGCCCGACATGCACTAGGATCACACACACAGCGGCTCAGTCCCAAATCACTGCTAGTGCGCTTCACTCGCGCGCTCTGTGAGCTGCGCAGGGCCGGAGTGCGCACCCTCCAGAGGGCACTCGCTGTTCAGGGCGGAGTGATTTGGAGCGCAGGATGCCTGCGGAGCCGAGCGTATCCGTGTATTGGTGTTGCTGTGTGCACGCGAATCGTGTATTGGTGTTGATGTGTGCACACTAATCGTTTTAAAAACGTTAATCTGATGATCCGCTGACACGGTCTAATGTAAACCCCACCTGAGACTACTATTTTTTTAAAAGCAAAGGGTCGTCTCACACCAAATACTGACTTTGGTTTCATTTATTATGGCTTACTGATTACTGTTTATAGTATTTTCTTAATGTTGAAACATTTCATTTCACTATTTTTAAGCCATTTTTGGTCTCCAGCATTTCTTTACCTAAGAATGTGCCTAGACTTTTGCACACGACTGTATATATCTCAGATGGTTTTGTTCTACACGATGTGACTCACAATATTCAGTGTCACTGAGGTACTGTAAAACGCCGTTGATTGCACTCCTTCCAGGGGATAAACGTGGACCCAAAGCCAAACCATGGCACTAAAATGCCTCGGCATAACAAACCTTTTCCTTTAATTTGTCACTTTTCTGTATTTTACAAAAATGGTTGAAATTATTTGAAATCCTATCATAATCATATTCAACTCAGTTTTATTAATGGAGTTCTCTGTAATTTCTACAGCGCTTTAGCTGATGTGAGATGATTTGCAAATGCAGTTAAAATATCGACAAGCCTTTCCTTTTTTCCATCAACCTGCTGTCGAAACGGTTTATATCACATTTCGTGATTTTTAAGCAAAATGAGCAGAGATGAAAGTTTCAACAGGAGCCGGACATGAAAACCAGTTTTGGATTTATCACATGGTAATATTGCAGCTTTACTCAGGTACATCTCAAATTTAATGATTGTTATACAATCACCGGCCACTTTATTAGGAACAGCCATACATCCACCTGCTGTTTTACGCAGTTCTCTAATCAGCCGATCCCTTGACGGCAGCACGAACCTTACAATCATGCAGATACAAATCAAGAGCTTCAGTTAATGTTTACAATCAGAATGGGAAAAATTGTGATCTCAAAGTGTGACTTTCTTTCACTGTGGCGTGGGTGTTGGTTTGAGCCAGATGAGTTTGTTTGGTTTGAGTGTTTCAGAAACTGCTGATCTCCTGGGGTTTTCACACATAAACAACAGTCTCTAGAGTTGACACAGAATGGTGCGAAAAACAAAAAACACTGAGTGAGCGACAGTTCTGCGAGTGGAAACAAACGCCTTGTTGATAAGAGAGGTCAGAGGAAAATGGTCAGATTGGTTCGAGCTCTTTTGCCAGGAAGGATATAGTAACTCATAGCAACTCTTTACAACCATGGTGAGCAGAAAAGCATCTCAGCACGTAACCGTAGAACAGAAGACCACATCGGGTTCCACTCCTGCAGCCAAGAACAGGGATCTTAGAATCAAGAACAAGTTCCTATTAAAGTGGCCAGTTAGTGGATATCATTTATAAGTCTGAATTAAAAAAAAAAAAAAAAGTGTTAGTTTTCCGCCATGGGAAAGTCTTCAGGATAGAAGACTTTGTGCTTTAGTTTCTCTGGAAAATGCTGCACGCTTTGTGTGTGTGTGTGTGTGTGTGTGTGTGTGTGTGTGTGTGTGTGTGTGTGTGTGTGTGTGTGTGTGTGTTATAAACCTTAAGAAAGAGGAAAAAAATGAAGGTAGAAGTTGGTGATGGAACAACTGTTTTTATTCTATCCACATTCACTGGATATGAGCAATCGTGCGCTCTGATTGGCCACCCTACTACTAGGATATCAATTCATATACTGTGAGTAGAGAAAAACAAAATGGCAGCGCGCATCATGTCCGATGTATCACTTTGTATCAAGTATTTAAAAGAAACAGAAATAGCTAAAATAATATCCCCCCCCCCCCCCCCAATATCTCCTGTTCCACACTCCAGCCCAGTCGGTGGCAGTAATGCACCTTTATGTTGGTTTGCCAACTGCCAAAAAAAACCGAAAGAAGAAGAAAAACAAAATGGCGGAGAGTGTTGCTGAACCAACCGAGGACAAAATACAAACTCGACTCGAAAACAAAACCCCCAAAAATACAAAAAAAAAAGCAACAAAATATGGAATGAAAGTGTTTGATGGTAAGAACTTGTCTTTTTTTAATTTTTCAAGAATTATTATTATAACATTTTTCACAAATCGCTCCTGTCATTTCGACAGTTTGTTTACATTCTAAGCGGAAATGATTTTGTCGGACGTTTTGTATCAAGTTCTCATCTCATCTCATCATCTCTAGCCGCTTTATCCTTCTACAGGGTCGCAGGCAAGCTGGAGCCTATCCCAGCTGACTACGGGCGAAAGGCAGGGTACACCCTGGACAAGTCGCCAGGTCATCACAGGGCTGACACATAGACACAGACAACCATTCACACTCACATTCACACCTACAGTCAATTTAGAGTCACCAGTTAACCTAACCTGCATGTCTTTGGACTGTGGGGGAAACCGGAGCACCCGGAGGAAACCCACGCGGACACGGGGAGAACATGCAAACTCCACACAGAAAGGCCCTCGCCAGCCACGGGGCTCGAACCCGGACCTTCTTGCTGTGAGGCGACAGCGCTAACCACTACACCACCGTGCCGCCCTGTATCAAGTTCTTATTGATCAAATTTGCTAAAAATAAAAATGCTCTGTTTCTCAAAATCCAGTGAATGTCGATGGAATAAAACAGTTATTCCACTCAATCTCGTCGTACATGGAATATAGCTGCCTCGGTGCTACGCGCCTCATCGGCAATCAGCTCATGTACGACTAGATTTTGTAGAATAACTCTTAAATAGCAGCTGTTTATAACATCAGAGATAACAGGAGCTAACTTGTCTTGTGGATGTTCCACAACATGAAATGTAACTCTGAAAGGTTAAAAAGCATGATTGTTCATTGATTGATTAAAAATTGTAAAAAAAAAAAATTTGGTACATTGCTGTGCTGTAAGAGGAAACACTTCAGGATGTGCGGTTGTAGGAAAACAATCACAACAATCCACAGTGATTATTATCCTATAACAGCACACTGTCAGGCAGTGTTGTAGTCGAGTCACTAAACCTCGAGTCTGAGAACAAGACTCCATCCGCACCATGTGACGGTGTCTGTTGCTGCCTTTATGTGAAAGTGTCTCTGCTACTGTGTCGGACTAACGTTCCTGCTCGACTGCCCTGTTTTAGTTAACAGGCTACAGATAAAAAGCTAGTTCATTGCTCAGCAAGCCCCACCCACTATCAACAGAGCAATGAACACAGCGTGTCACTTCCTTCTCTGGGTGGAGTCTCACCAAATGACGATTGAAGTTCGAGGTCGTCCCCGTCGTCTCCTCGATAGTTCTTCTACATATGGAACACACAGCAGTGCATTTTTTTCCCACTGCACGAGAACTCTGTATAAGCAAAGCGGACAATCCTGGGGCGTCTCTCCAGGCGTTTTAGCGCCATTAACATTAGTTTGTTCCTCAGCATGACATATGAACAGGTGAATGTGCATTCTCTTGTACAAAATTAGTATCAAGTTAATGTAGATATAAATATCTTATGCCAAATTATTATGGCACGTTAGAAAAAAATAAAGAAAAAATCAGAGTCCTCGTCTCGAATTCATGAGTCCGAATGCAGTTAATGTATGAGTCCAAGTTGAGTCACGAGTCCTTAAAATTCATGTACTAAAAGCCTGCTGTCAGGTGATTTATTCCTTACATATCACTTCACCCTCGTTCAGAATATTTGCGAACAGGAATCGTCATTGGTCCTGGACTCTTTAGACAATATTTAGCTTTTTTCTAACAAACCTATACTTTAATTTTCTTTTCTCTAGCTCGGCAACATGTAAGTCCATCCTGTAGATGCACACATGTATTTTATATATATATATATACCAAGGAGATGCGCTATCACCACTGCTGTTCTGCATAGGCCTGAACCCCCTCAGTCAGATCATCACGAAGAGCGGCTACGGGTACCGATTCCGTAGTGGGACAACAATCAGCCACCTGCTCTACATGGATGACATCAAGCTGTATGCCAGGAACGAGCGAGAAATAGACTCGCTGATCCACACCACCCGGATCTACAGCGATGACATAGGGATGTCATTCGGATTGGACAAGTGTGGCCGGATGGTCTCAAAGAGAGGCAAGATCATCCGGACTGAGGGGATTGACCTACCAGAGGGCAACATAGGTGATATCCAAGACAGCTACAAGTACCTTGGCATTCCACAGGCTAATGGAAACCAAGAAGAGGCCACAAGGAAGTTAACCACAGCCAAATACCTCCAGAGAGTAAGGCAGGTCCTGAAAAGTCAGCTGAATGGTAAGAACAAGGTCCGAGCCATCAACATGTACGCACTACCAGTCATCAGATACCCCGCTGGTATCATAAACTGGCCAAAGGAGGAGATAGAAGCCACAGATATCAAGACTAGAAAGCTCCTCACCATGCATGGAGGGTTCCACTCCAAGTCCAGCACCCTGAGACTATACACTAAGCGGAAAGAGGGAGGCCGAGGGCTAGTGAGCGTCAAGACCACGGTCCAGGATGAAACATCGAAAATCCGAGAATACATCAGAAAGATGGCCCCAAAGGATGAACTGCTAAGTGAATGTCTCAGGCAGCAGAACGCTGATGAGAGTGCAGAGGAGGAGGAGGAACAGACAACCTGGAGAGACAAACCCCTACATGGCATGTACCACCGTCAGATAGAGGAAGTGGCTGATATCAAGAAATCCTACCAGTGGCTGGATAATGCAGGACTGACAGACAGCACAGAGGCACTAATCATGGCAGCACAAGAACAGGCCATAAGCACAAGAGCCATAGAGGCCAGGATCTACCAGAGTAGATCAGACCCAAGATGCAGACTGTGCAAAGAAGCCCCTGAAACAGTCCAGCACATAGTAGCAGGGTGTAAGATGCTAGCTGGATCAGCGTACATGGAGAGGCACAACCAAGTGGCTGGGATAGTATACAGGAACATCTGCAACCAGTATGGAATAGAAGTACCCAAGTCCCAATGGGCCATACCACAGAAGGTGGCTGAGAACAACAGGGCCAAGGTTCTGTGGGACTTCAGCTTCCAGACTGACAAACAGATCCTGGCTAACCAACCGGACATAGTGGTGGTGGACAAAGAGCAGAAGAGGGTGGTGGTGATAGATGTGGCGATCCCAGCTGACGCCAACATCAAGAAGAAGGAACATGAGAAACTTGAGAAGTATCAAGGGTTGAAAGAGCAGCTGGAACGGATGTGGAAGGTCAAGGGTTGCGTGGTCCCCGTGGTAGTGGGGGCACTTGGGGCAGTAACCCCCAAACTGGGAGAGTGGCTCCAGCAAATCCCAGGAACAACATCTGAAGCCTCAGTCCAGAAGAGTGCAGTACTAGGAACATCAAAGATACTGCGCAGAACCCTCAAACTCCCAGGCCTCTGGTAGAGGACCCGAGCTTGAGGATGACATGGATACCACCCCCCCGCCGGGGGTGAGAAGGAGATTTTTTTTTTTTTTTATATATATATATATATAAAACGAGTCTTCAACCACAGACTTGATATATACTGTCTATAAAACGAGTCTTCAACCACAGACTCGATATATACTGTCTATAAAATGAGTCTTCAACCACAGACTCGATATATACTGTCTATAAAACGAGTTTTCAACCACAGACTCGATATATACTGTCTATAAAACGAGTTTTCAACCACAGACTCGATATATACTGTCTATAAAACGAGTCTTCAACCACAGACTCAATATATACTGTATATAAAACGAGTCTTCAACCACAGACTCGATATATACTGTCTCTAAAACGAGTCTTCAACCACAGACTCGATATATACTGTATATAAAACGAGTCTTCAACCACAGACTCGATATATACTGTCTATAAAACGAGTCTTCAACCACAGACTCGATATATACTGTCTATAAAACGAGTCTTCAACCACAGACTCGATATATACTGTCTATAAAACGAGTCTTCAACCACAGACTCGATATATATACTGTCTATACAACGAGTCTTCAACCACAGACTCGATATATACTGTCTATAAAACGAGTCTTCAACCACAGACTCGATATATACTGTATATAAAACGAGTCTTCAACCACAGACTCGATATATACTGTATATAAAACGAGTCTTCAACCACAGACTCGATATATACTGTCTATAAAACGAGTCTTCAACCACAGATAACTGTATTGTGTGGTTGAAGTGCCCATGTGTGTGTTCTTGTGTACGTGTGTGTGTGTGTTGTGCATTGATCGAGCCCAAGCCTGGCTTTCTGAGCCGATCATTTCTTCTGAAGCACAGAATGAACACACCCGGTTTGCACAATGCTGGAATGAACAGGCTCATGAAAAAAGACACCCACTAAAATCTGATATACAATCAAGCCGCGTTTCTGTAGAGTCCAAATGGAATTATGATGATAACCGTTTGCAGATTACCATTTTAATGCTCATTTGATCTCAATATGCAGTCTGCTACCTCGTAATCTGTTTCGCTTTTTTTTTTTTTTACACCGAGTGTTTTCTTGTTCGCTGATTAACAACTTTGCGCATTAAAATGAACAGATTTAAAGCGTTCTGAAGTCGTAAAATCAGAGTCGAAACAACTCGGAGAAGCAATTTAATCAAATTTGGTGGCACATTCCTGACCTAATTTTGTACTTTGTTGGATAATAGCTTTATTTTGCAATATACACGCAAGACTTTGAAACAGAGCGAGTTCATAAATTCAATTTGAGCTTTATTACTGCCTTATGTAGACCTACATTAAAACACAGAGTGGATGGCTTCCTTATTCAGGCAGAGCCTAGATCACATTTGTAATTTTGAGCTATGGCTTCCTGCTTCAGAGTTATTCACTCCTAATCTGCTCAAATACTTTCTTGTTTTCTCTTTTTTTTATGAAAATATGCATTTGAAAATGCGAGGTCGTTTATATTTGTGATGCTTGCTGTAGTTACTATGGAACTCTAGAGCAGACATCTGTTAGTATTATGTTTCATGGCCTGTTTTCTTCAGATCGTTATTTATATTTTTTGGGATCTCAAGAATGCAACACAGTTTCCAGAGATAGTTGATTTATTCAGCAATAATGGTGTTTTATTGAGATAATGGAGAAGCCATGGTTTAATGGTTAGAGAAGCAGTTTTGGGATCAAAAAGTCACTGGTTTGATTCCCTGGACCAGCAGGGATGGCTGAAGTGCCCTTGAGCAAGGCACCTAACCTCCAACTGCTCCCCAGGCTGCTCTGGGTAGGTTGTACGTCGCTCTGGATAAGAGCATCTGCTAAATGCCTGTAATGTAATAATGAACTAAATGATTCAGCTTGTAGATGCCCTTTGGTTAAAAAAGAACCTCTAAAGATGTGACGTCTTAAATAGTTGACCGATAAGTCCGTACAATGAGAAAACCTCTCTTAAAGCATGCATAGTTTTCGTATTTATGCCAGCTGGGGTGGTTGACACAGTCCCCGTTGACATCGTCTTTAAAAAAGGACCCGTGTGGGCCCGTTATTAGCTTGCTAGTTATTTAAGATATGTAGGTAATGTTTAGCGACTGCATTCATAGCCTTTCAGTGCAACAACAGCTCATTTATACTTTATTCAATATAGTGAACACATGTACGGTAACTGCACAGAGGTCTGTCTAGTTACGTGTAGTGACATTTATTTTAAATCTTATGACAAACTAGATATTTATGTTGAGTAGACATGGAACAATATCTCATGCAACAGGAAATCGTGACACAAATTTAAAACAATTCAAATCGATGAAATAAAAAATGAATCACGATGAGCAGGCTTCGTAATCTCCTGAGTTATTCCTACCTGTAATTGCATTGTTTAGACAGCAGAGGGCGGATTAATATAGAGTAGCGGGAATGCACGTGACTTCACCATAGGTGGAAGTAACACAGCTCAAATGCCGCAAAAACACACAAAACATGATCAACTGCTCACTTACGTATCCCCCGCTCTCGCTTATATCAGAATGCAAGCGATCAAAGGAAGAGGACACTTATTATGAATGTTGACTTCAACAAATAATGAACCCTGAAACAAGTAAGTAAAGAGCAGTGTCTCTCCAGGAATTTCAAATACCATCCTGGTAAACTGTCATTTTGAAACAGCATTTTGCTTCTTGAAATAGCGTCAAAATCCACCCTATATGATTTGTAAATACATTCAGCTGGTAAACAGGAAGTCGATGTGGGACAGACCTGAAAACAGTATACACAGTATAGAACCCCAATCTGAAGTTTGATACCAAATACCAAGTGGCTATGATTTGTGGTTGCTGAAAAAAAGGGTGTCTTGGACGGACGGAAATATGGACGGACGGACCGAGGTAAACCAGTATATCCCCCTCCTTCAGAACAGGGGTATAAAAACAGATTTAAAATGGGAAAGAGCTGTTGTGCGATTGACTGGACAAATAGATTTAAAGCTAGACTGCCCTTTCAGATTTTTCAAGTGTAGGTCATAAAAATAATTTTTCCTGACACCCAATTATTTTTGTTTAGTGGACTGAAAGCGGCTGAATTCGAATCACAGACTTCCAATTTTATTTTATTTTTTAAAAGAACAATGAATTAATTTAAAGCCACATGGCCCTAAATTCACCGCTATTTTTTCCTGCTTCACCATGACACAATACAAGATACTACATCATGCATGACGTGGTGGGCTTTCCCCGTTCACGCAAGGCATTGTGGGATACAAATTTGAAACAGGAGAGAAAAATGGAGGACGTGAGTGTGCGAATGAAACATGAAAGACCAACTACAATAACAGAAAGCGAGAAGAAAAGACGTTATGTTATATGCGAAGGAAAGGAAACGCAGGACCAAACTAATAAATATCGGCGCTCAGCGAGCACCTCGGTGTGATCAGCTGTTCGTTTAGCAACAGAATGATGGAACTGTCAGTGCACGCTCAAAGGTAAACCTGCACATGCGCACACACACACACACACGGACTTCCTCTGTCTGCTTGACTGCACGAAGTGAGCGATTTCATGCAGATTATTTGCTTTAATCCCCTCAAATTAAATAACTTCCCAGCTACAGAATGGCCTGATATTTTGTGAGATATTACAGAAATAAACACATCACAATGACAAAATTTCAGAGGGAACCAAATTTCACTGACTTTATGAAATCGAAAGGCCATCTAGCTTTAACAGGAAATCAAAGCTCTCTTTTTGCAGATTGCTGAAAGCTAAAAAAAGAGAAGCAAATGGAGGTAATACAAATGTTCATGAAAGTTTATGAATAAAAGGCTTATTTGCTATTACTTTTTCATTTTAATAAAAGGAATATTTTCAATAATAGGCTATTATTTTACTCCAGCTTTAACAAATGTGGGTAAATGATTGTTGTTGGTTATTAAGAAAATTAAACAAAATGTTAATTTTAATTTAACAAAATGAATATGTAAGTGAGCCCTGTGATGACCTGGTGACTTGTCCAGGGTGTACCCCGCCTTTCGCCCGTAGTCAGCTGGGATAGGCACCAGCTTGCCTGCGACCCTGTAGAAGGATAAAGTGGCTAGAGATAATGAGATGAGATGGGAATATGTAAGTTGATAAAGAATAAATGTTTCTTTTTGGTAATAAAATTTTCTTCACTTATTATTTTTTTTCCAAAAGTATTGTGGAAAAATCTAATCGTAAACCCAGTGTCGTGAATCGAATCAAATCATAAATTGGATGAATCTCATTTCATTTCATTTCATTTCATTCATTCATTCATTCATTCATTCATTCATCATCAACAGACCAATTTGGTCCAATTACAGTGATGATAACAATTAAAACATAAAACCATAAAACCAACACTAAAAAGTACCAGATGTAAAACAGTAAACTATAAAATACATAATGTCAAACGACTTATGAGACCAAACAATTATACACGACTTAAAACATATGAAAATATACCAAATAAAATATAGTAATAATATAGTAATAAATATAATAATAATATAGTAATAAATATGGTAATAAAAATACTTGTCCACATCAGACTAAAAAAAAAAAAAAAACTTCATTCAAATAACATAATTTTTTATTCCATCTTAAAACAAGTCAAAGAAGTAAATAAATCAATGTCGTCATATTTCTGGAGATGGTTAAATTTGATCTGCGCCCTAACCAGTACATGATTGCTTCTAATATTTGTCCATCCAAGGCCTAGACGAAAAAGCTCCATGTGGTGCGACTGTCTAGACAGCGCATGCAACAATAGCTTTGATAGCAGATATGGACATTAAAAAAAAAAAAGAGTTCACAACTTTGTACAGAAACACATAATCATAAAAGTGACGACTAAGATAGAGTGGTGGCAAACCAAATTTTTTACATACGTTTTCATCCTGGTCTCTTTCATATAATACAGACGACTTGTAGCAAAAATTATTCAAAAACCTTCTTTGAACCGATTCTACTGATCGAATCATTACATGCCTAATGTTGAGCTAACATACTTCGGCCACGCGCCGTTCACTGCAGCACAAACTAGCTTTTTCAATAACAGCGTAACGCTTGTGAAATAGATTTGGTATCGGATTGTCTGTTTATTCAATGATTAAAAAATAGGTGCCCTATGGGTATATGTGGGTACTGCTTATAAATAAAGATGTTGTCTGTATGTGTGTGTGTGTGTATGGGTGTTTGTGTGTTATCAATTATCTTCAAAATAAAAACTTTTAATTTTAAAATTCAAGCGAATAGCAGAAGTTTGATCAATTATACTTTTAACTTTTACTCTTGGTTTTCACATTTGTCATATTTAAAAAAAAAACTTATTCATTGAAAAACATAAGTACTCATTACAAGTGGAGTAAAACAACAACAACAACATTATTATGGAATAACAATATATTTAATGAAGATAAATTTCAACAAATGAAAATGACATTATCTGTGGATGATAAGAATATTTTTCCAAAAGCAAATAACGTTTTATACTCAACTGACAGGGAAGTAGAGTAACAATGGTATTTTCAATACAACGGTGTAAAAAAATTCTAGTGGTATACTAATAACTGTATGTACTGAATTTTAATAATTTTAATAATGGTATATCAAATGTTTGTGAAGCAACAGCAACAACAATAAGAGAGGATCTTATACTATGCAGTGGTATCTAGTAACTTTGTAGTTGTTGTACAGCCTAAGTTTTCATTCTGACCTTTCAGAAGGACCAAACATAAGCTGCGATAATCAAAAGGTATAATTTTTTTTTCAAATAAGCACCATTTATTTGATATCGAATCAGTAGCCTTGACATCGAATCAGTAGCCTTGACGAACCAAGGGATAAATTTCATTTGTCTTTTTATCTGCCGATTATCTTCCAATACTACAAAGTTAAAACAAGGTTTTTCTTATTGAATTTCTAGTTCTGATTAGTTCCAAAGTTTATCAAGAAGTAGAACGGATAATTGAACTTGATCAGGATAAGTGCTGATTGCTTACGCAGTTTTGCTATTCTTACACTCATTCTTACATTCTTATCCTTGTTCTTGTGTGCCTTTGATAACGTGATCTATGGAATCAATTTTGTGCCAAAACGTTCATACAATACTTTTGAAATATCAAACAAAAACGACAAATCAAAATACAAAAAAAAAAAGTCAATTTTTTTAGACTGGCAAACAAATTATTCGTGTAATCGTGCAAAATATCAGTCTATTACTCTTCAGAAACCTTTTATTTTTGTTCCGCGTCTTTCTCAGTTTTGTTTGACGTAATTTATTTTGGTTGCGATTCCAGCTTTCTCGTTTGTGCTCCCTGACTTTTTGCTCACAGTTTTGGCACAAACTTCCCGTGTGGGTGGGCTGTCCAGGAGTGCATTCCCATTGGGTAACTTGTGTTTGACTGACAGCTACGCTCAGCCATTCCCTACTCAGATTCTGGTGGACTGTTTGACGAGTGACCGATCCATTGACGGTAAAGAAGGATCGAGTGGACTTCAGTGGCGACTATGATATTGAATTAATTCAACAAAGAGTAAGTACGGGACAGATGTGTTGTATGTGTTGCAGTAGTACACATTATGCAGGCGTTTTGTGGCAAGTCAAATGTTAGCCTTAGCTCCACTACCCAATATAATAGCTGTCTTGCTAACGTTAAACACGCCTACGTAATGTGTACTACTGCAACCCATACAACACATTTGTCCCATACTTACACTTTGTTGAATTAATTCAATATCATAGTCGCCACTGAAGTCCACTCGATCCTTGTTTACCGTCAATGGATCGGTCACTCGTCAAACAGTCCGCCAAAATCCGAGTAGGGAATGGCCGAGCGTAGCTGTCAGTCAAACACAAGTTAGCCAATGGGAATGCGTTCCTGGACAGCCCGCCCACACGTGAAGTTTGTGCCAAAACTGCAAGCAAAAAGTCAGGGAGCGCAAACGAGAAAGCTGGAATCGCAACCAAAATAAATTACGTCAAACAAAACTGAGAAAGACGCAGAACAAAAATAAAAGGTTTCTGAAGAGTAATAGACTGATATTTTGCACGATTACACGAATAATTTGTTTGTCAGTCTAAAAAAATTGACTTTTTTTTTCTTTTTTTGTATTTTGATTTGTCGTTTTTGTTTGATATTTCAAAAGTATTGTATGAACATTTTGGCACAAAATTGATTCCATAGATCACGATTTGCCGTTCTGGTGATTGTAATACTTACAGTTGTGTGAAAAAGAAAGTACACCCTCTTCCAGTTACATGGTTTTACCAATCAAGACATAACAAAAAAAAAAAAAAAATCATCTGATCCTTACCAGGTCCTAAAATGATCCAAATCTAACTTCAGGTGTAAAGCAACACACGACAGATTCCACCGTGTCATTATTTATTTAACAGAAATTAAGCGAAAACGCAGAATCCATGTGTGAAAAAGTAAGCACACCCTACGATTCAACAGCTTGTAGAACCACCTTTTGCAGCAATAACTCAAAGCAATCGTTTCCTGTATGATTTTATCAGTCTCTCACATTGTTACGGAGGAACTTCAGCCCACTCTTCTTTACAACATTGCTTCAGTTCATTCATGTTTGAGGGCATTTGTTTATGCACAGCTCTCTTAAGGTCCCGCCACAACAGCATTTTAATTGGGTTGAGGTCTGGGCTTTGGCTTGGCCATTCCAACACCTTGATTCTTTTCTTTTTCAGCCATTCTGCTGTAGATTTGCTGGTGTGCTTGGGATTATTGTCCTGTTGCATGACCCACTTGCAGTCAAGCGTTAGCTGTTGGACAGATGGCCTCACATTTATCTCTAGAATACTTTGGTATACAGAGGAGTTCATGGTTGACTCAATGGCTGCAAGGTGCCCAGGGTCCTGTGGCTGAAAAACAAGCCCGAATCATCACCCCTCCACCACCGTGCTCGATGGGTGGTACCGGTATGAGGTGTTTGTGCTGATATGCTGCGCTTGGTTTTCACCAAACATATCACTGTGCATTATGGCCAAACATTTCCACTTTGTTCCCATCTGCCCAAAGGACATTGTTCCAGAAGGCTTGTGGCTTGATCAGATGCATCTTTGCAAACCTAAGCCGTGCTGCCATGTTCTTTTTAGATAGAAGAGGCTTTCTTCTGGCAACCCTTCCAAACAAGCCATACTTGTACAGTCTTTTTCTGATTGTAATGTCATGATCTTTAACATTTAACATACTAACTGTGGCCTAGATGTAGTTCTTGTTTTGTTTTGTTTTTTGCAATTTCTCTGAGCATTGCATGGTCTGACCTTGGAGTAAATTTGCTGAGACATCCACTCCTGGAAAGATTGGCAACTGTCTTTAACGCTTTCCACTTCTGTATAATCTTTCTCACAGTCGAATGATGGATTTCCATTTGTTTGGAAATGGCCTGATAACCCTTCCCAGACTGATGTGCAGCAACAATTGCTTCTCTAAGATCATTGCTGATGTCTTTCCTCCTTGGCATTGTGTTAGCATGCACCTGAATGCTCCAGACCAGCAAACTGCCAAAACTTCTGCTTTTTAAGGCTACATCCACACGACAACGGCAACGAGATGTTATTTAAAAATATATCGCATCCAAATGGGCAACAATCAGTAAAATATCAGGTCCATATGGCAACGCAACGCTTGCTGAAAACGATGCAATACACATGCCACACCTCTAGGGGCGCTGTAAGACGGTCCCTTCGGAGACACCAGAACAATAGAAGAAGTAAGGACGCATGCGCATAATGCGCGAGACTTCATATTAGCCACAAAGTCAGGAAAATCTGTAAAATTACATTATAATGACCAAATACAATGAAAAGTATTTTTCCAGTCTCACCTGTGAAAGGTAATCCCATGTGATCTTGTTTGGACGGCAAACCTGTTGGTACAGTTAAACGCAGCTAATCTTTATTTTCCGCTTTGACCTCTCCAATATGGCGGCGAGGATGACGTATGATTCTACGCGGAAGGTGGCGTCTTTAATGGTCCGGAATAAATTGAATACTACACGTTGATGGATTAATTTGTTGTTTCTCACCTGTGAAAGGTAATCCCATGTGATCTCGTTTGGACGGTAAACCTGTTGGTACAGTTAAAGGCAGCACATGAATCTTTATTCTCCGCTTTGACTTATCCAATATGGCGGCGAGGATGACGTATGATTCTACGCGGAAGGCGGCGTCTTTAATGGTCCGGAATAAATTGAATGCTACACGTTGATGGATTAATTTGCTCCTCTACGCCCTTTTTGAGGAATGTATTGTCGGACTTAAATCAACATCTGAAGAGGTGAGATCGCTCCTTTTTTCCCCTATTTTTGCTGGCGGGATTGCACCATTACACAATAAATATTCACAGTGAAAATATTTTGTAAGCGCGTTTCATGAACCAAGTTATAGGATATGTTGACAACTCGCATCGCATCGCAATGAGAAGATCATTGGCACTACTGGTGTTAAGAATCAGACCATTTCATAAATGAATATTTTGCTGTAGAGCTGCAGTGTTTGTACAATTGCATGTTTTTGCTTCACTATTACTGTCACTATTCTGCTTCTTGCATTACTACTGTGAACTAACACTGAACATAATAATAATAATAATAATATCCAAGCTCGTGTTTCACTCTCACTAGTGCTCTGTAAGGCTTTTTCCTGGTGATATCCTGGTGATATTCGTTACACTTCTACCCGGCGTGAAGCACTCAGTCATGTGGTTGTGACGTCATCGTAAACAAATCCGTTCTACTCATCCAGACGACTTCACAACGGCAACATTGCCAGATCTTTCCACTCTGGAACCCGTTCTCAAAAAGATTGCGTTTTGGGCACCCAAAACGCCGGTGCCGTGTGGACGCCAAGCCGAAACGATAAGCAATTGTATCGGAGTCACCTGAATCCGTTGCCGTGTGGACAGGGCCTAAGAGGTGGCCACACTGGCTGATGATCAATTAACCTTCATCCTACCAAGTGGGGTCCATCTGGACCCCGCACCTATATGTTTGTTTGCCATTTTAAAAATATGTGACATACTGCCTCACCGTGTTATGAATTTGTCGGAATTTATGTCTTAATTAAAACACTAAAGCACCGGAAGATCAGCTTTTTGCATTGTGAAGGTATAATTAATTTGTTACTGGGGTCCAACCAGACCCCAGAGTAAAGTTTATCTGTCTTTCATTTTATAATTGAATAGCACACTGAAAGTTAACTTCTTTTATTTCTTTTATGTTCCATAATGAAACTACCAAGGCATTCCTTCTTGGAGTCCGTGTGGACCCCACTGCTGCAATAAGCACAGGCTGCAAAACAAAAGCCCTAAATTATTTTACAATTACTTTTTTGTTTTAAATTCTGTAAGAAAAGACCTAAGTTGTAATCCAGAATGTTTTACAGCTGCATGAGCTGCAAAAATCATGTATATAATGCCAATTTTTTTTTGTGGCGCTATAATTTGCTACATGTATGCTAGTTATTGCAATATTATTGCAATGTTATTGCATTTATAATACATCACTGATATTCAGCCATAGTGGATTTTGTTCTTCAATAAAGTTATGTCTGTTTGCTGCATTGAATTGGTTCTTACTGCATTGATTTCAAGGTATTCCCTCCTGGGGTCCATACGGACCCCGCTTGGTAGTTTGCGTATGTAAAATTGGCTGGTAGGATGAAGGTTAAGTGTGTTCTTTATGCCTTGGGCCCTTTAGTGTATTGCTGTTATTAATACAAGATGTTCTGAACAAAACTTATCTGGTGATATTGTCTTTATAAGCTTTAATTTTGAAGAAAAGTATTGGGGTCCAAATGGACCCCACATGGTAAGATTAAGGTGTAAAATAGCATGGTAGGATGAGGGTTAATCAAATTCATTTGATCAGCAACACCTGGCTGCTTACTACTATGGAAGCAGTAAGGGTTTACTTAATTTTTCACACACTGCTACTGCATTTTTGGCTTACTTTGTGTGAAATAAATAATGACAGCGTGAATATGTCATGTGTTATTGGTTATCTGAGGTTGTATTTGCCTAATTTTAAGACCTGGTAAGGACCAGATGATTTTTTTATTATGTCCTGACACTTAAAACCTAGACTTGAAAGAGGGTGTACTTTCTTTTTCACATGACTGTATGTGCATACGTATTGCACTATTGTTACACTCATCCTTATGTTCTTACAACACGATGATAACGCAAGATCAACTGTTTATATCGCGAGATCACGATTCGCCGTTCTGGTGATTGTAATGTTCACGTGCATACGGTATTATAATCCTTATGCGTATGTGCATGCGTATTGCGCGATTGTTACACTCTTACATTCTTACAGCATGATGACATATTGGTTAGCACCTCTATATGAGGCAGTAGCCACAAAAATTGGTCACGCTTATGACAGCTCAGACCTTTCTATTAGCAACAGAGATGAACATGTGGGAGATTTCGGCTACATCCACACGACAACGGCAACGAGATTTTTTTTTTTTTTTAAATATCGCGTCCACATGGGCAACGGATCAGTAAAATATCAGGTCCATATGGCAACGCAACGCTTGCTGAAAACGATGCAATACACATGCCACACCTCTACGTGCGCTGTAAGACGGTCCCATCGGAGACACCAGAACAATAGAAGAAGTAGACGCATGCGCATAAACCCCTTCTTCTGTAGCATCAGCCACATAAAGTTTTGATTATTAATCAGTAGCGTAAAACGAAAGACGTGGAAAGAGGAATGAATGGGGGTAGATGGAAGCCGGTACGCCAACATTCTGATATCCTCCAGAATTCTTTAATGGTCCGGAATAAATTGAATGCTACACGTTGATGGATTACTTTGTTCTTCTACGCCCTTTTTGAGGAATATATTGTCGGACTTAAACCAACATCTGAAGAGGTGAGATCGCTCCTTTTTTTTTTCCCTATTTTTGCTGGCGGGATTGTTTTTGTTTTGGGAAAGCAGTGAAAATATTTTGTAAGCGCGTTTCATGAACCAAGTTATAGGATTTGTTGACAACTCGCATCGAGTTCGTTATACTTCTACCCGGCGTGAAGCACTGACAGTCATGTGGTTGTGACGTCATCGTAAACAAATCCGTTCTACTCATCCAGACGACTTCGCAACGGCGCCGTTGCCAGATTTTTCCACTCTGGAACCCGTTCTCAAAAGATTTCGTTTTAGGGCACCCAAAACACCGGTGCCGTGTGGACGCCAGGCCGAAACGATAAACAATTTTATCAGATTCACCTGAATCCGTTGCCGTGTGGACAGGGCCTTCAGTGAAGACATTATGCAAGTCAACTCGCATAATAAAGCACACAATAAAGCTTCGGCAGTTCATGTGATCGTAAGAAAGCCCCTTTTTATTTCTAAATTACAAGAAAAGTATGTTATAATGTCCTAAAATCAGGCTTTGTTTTCTTGCAAGAATAAGGACGGGGGCATAAAAACATTATGCATGGTGTCTCCGGGCTTTTGTAAGTTGCAATAATGTGTGTAGAATATGTTTTGTTAATTTCTTGATTAATCAAAGACCCCGTAGCTCATCATAGCCTCCTCTAACATCACATTTTATAGCAGAAATGTGTACAGCAGTCAGCTGGGTGTAATCCTGTTGCTGTCTTTGCTACGCCAGCGGTTTTTACAGCAGGCCGCATCATGGTGTGCTGAAATGGCAGTAGATTAGGTCTGGGATTTCCCTGCATTTCAAATCGACAGATTGGTTCTGCCGCTGCTTCCGTGCACTTTGCCTCATCTCATATATCTGCAGTCCTTTAAAGGGCACATCTTGGGTAAATTCAGGAGCAAGATCAATGTAATTCTCCTATTTTATATTAAACTTTGGTCAAATATCTGTCACATTTTGCATTTTGTGCAATTTTTTTACCTTGCGCAATACCAGAAAAATTCAATTGAAATCAAGCCATTTGAGGCGAATTGGTCCGCCTCGGAAAAAACTTGCCATTTGGATTTCCCGACAAACATTGATTTTCGTGACGTCGCGTGCGGGACGCCTCCCTCTGAATCCTACGCCAGCGCTGGTTTGTTTATGAGAAAACGACCTGGTGGTTTTCTGCACATTTCTTCAACATTATCGCGTAATTATTAAAATGGTTAACAGATGTATCGTAGGAGGGTGTAGCAACACCAATCTTGATAGGATTAGTACTCATCGTTTTCCAAAAGACCGGACAATGAGAGAGAAATGGGAGCGCTTGGTCTACACAGGCTGTGCACTGAAACCGTGCAAAGCTCGCAAAGCCTGCTGGCGCTTCCGCAGGTGATGTCACAAATCTGGCTCCAGACTCCCTTGGGATTTTTCCAGACGCGTTTCATTATTTTATTTTTTTCTGCTGTAGACAGACGGCCTTGTGCAAAATTACCTTTCTGGATGAGTGTGTAAAGGGATATATTTTCATATAAAAAATACGAAATTGGTCCAGGATATGCACTTTAAACTAGACAAATATTCCAAAAAAGGCTCTTTCTTCTATAATAAAGATAGTTCTTGTGTTGGTCAGGCCATTTAGTCAAGCGGCTAAAATGACTGGTTGAAAATGCTAAAGGCAAATTAGGGCTCACTTCCTCCTCAGAAAGTCTGAGGGACCTCCAAGCACACATCCTGTCCTGGTGCCAGACAGAGTCACTCTGGGAACTCGGTACTGTTACAGTAGAGGATGTGCAGTCACGTGACCCGTCTGTGTTTACTCCGCCACATTGGACGGCTTCAGGATTGTTTACCTTGCGCGAGCGTAATGGATCCAGGGAGTAATCCCCAAGAAAATTCGGAAAATACCCCATCTACATCGCGCGATAACTTGTCTAAGTTTGTTCAGCATCTTGAAGGTGACGTGAGGCAGCGTTACATGGAAAAGTGTTCCAGGTTGGGGATTGCAGATCCGTACAACTTGCCGCAATCCTTGTTCAGGGAAATTCGGAGCTGCGGTGCCGGCGATTTGCCCGATCTGGCCTACCACGACGTTTACAATTTTCTTGTTAATCGTGAATCGTGTTACACTGGCAAAGCCCTCAAAGCTTACAACAGCCTGGAAGCTTATAAATATTTTGTTGCGGGATGGGTATCCCAACTATACCTCTGGAAGGTTCCGAAGAAGAATGTCTACTTGATAACCTCACGGGTAAGTGGCATTAAGACGTTTATCATAAAGAGACTATGCAGGACGTTTTATCGTAAGAATGTTCGAAATCTAAACTCAGTTCCAGATAATGACAGGGTTGTATGTTTTTGTCTGAAAAAAAATATCACAAATCACCGCTATCTTTATCTGTGCAGAATTATTATTCAATATCAGATATAAATGTATTAGAACAGTGGTTCTCAAACTTTTTTCACCAAGTACCACCTCAGAAAATACTTGGCTCTCCATGTACCACCATAATGACCAACATTAAAATACAGTAGCGTAGTAGGTCTAAGTATTCATTAAAAACAAGGTGGAGGTTTTATTTAACAAGTATATTTAATATTGTTGGCCACTGTAACATTACGCACAGTACTTTGAACAGTAACACTGTGTTTAAATATAGGAAAATAAAACACTGTCCTTAGATAATGAATCAAATAAAATTAATTGCACATAAAAGTGAAATAAACATTGTACTAAAATAAATCAAGCTGTATGGCAAAATATCTACTGTTCTTAATGCGCTCAATCAGTGTCTTTTTAACATCGTCAGCCATGTCGTTTATTCTCCTTGACACGGTGTCATTTGAAAGCGGCACCAAGTTTAACTCTCTGGCAGCTTTCTCTCCACACATGATACGTGTCATCTCTTTGGCTAATGGTAAACACAGCAGTTCCCCGATTGTGTGCGGCTTACCGGCTCTGGCGATCAGGAGGCTGGCACGATATGAAGCTTCCTGTGCTTTGGCTACGGGTGTACCATAGGACAGAATGGTGGACTTGGACTGCTTCAGTTCATCACGTTTTCATAAAAAAAATCCATTGGTTTGTCCTTTAGTGCTGTGTGTTTGGTTGTAAGATGCCGTTTGAGATGCGATGGGCTCATTGCTCAGAACGTCGCCGAATACAACACACTGCGGCCTGGGCAGCTCCTCTGTCCCGCTCCAAATGAATCCCAGTTTTATGTATTTTTCATCATACTTCCTCCTCACTGGTTTCTGCTGTTTCCTAGCAGTTCTGGGGCTGGTTTTGCCACTGTCGTTAGCATCCGTGCTCGGCTCACGCACGTTCTCTTCAGTTCTCCCTCTCTCCTGATCCACGCTCCCATTCGTGAATTTAAGCCACGACAGTAATTTTGTCATACTCGTCATAATTAGCAAAGCCACCTCCACCTTTTCCCATCACAGCCTAGTCTACCAATGGCGGATAACCGTCTGTCAGCGGAACCGGCGGGAATGCGTACGTATGCTACGTATGGCTACCCAGAAGCACTTGCAAACTTTTTTAAATTATTAACTTAATTTGTATTTCCTTTCATTTTCTTGTCATCGGTTGATAAGATATTTTCATCCATTCGGATAATATGGATAGTATTTCACTTTTTTTTTTAGATTTATATTTAATTAAGTGATTCTTTGGCGTACCACTAGAATGGAGCCCGCGTACCACTAGTGGTACGCGTACCACAGTTTGAGAATCTCTGTATTAGAAGATTACACCTACCTGATATGAAGTGTTCACTACAAATTCGGCTGGTAGAACTGGGGTACCAGTTTTCTCTTCGCACAGCGGACACCCATTTTGCGCGTCTCTCCTCGTCTGCGGGGAATCTATAAAATGACGGGCCCTCCTTTTGGCCCTGTCTATTGGTACAACCAAATGCTGAACAAGATATAACCAACCATTCTCGAAAGATCTACTCCCACACACTTGATAATTAGAACGGGTTCGTCTAAGTTCTATGCGCGGCCATGCCGTCCAAGATGGCAGATAAACAAATATCACGTGACCTCGTGACGTCACGTGCACGCTCTCTATAAGATTTGCTTGTGTGCTTGTGTTTTGCTTGTACTTAAGGGTTTTTTTTTGGCAAAGCTGTTCCTCTTGAGCAAATGCCTCAACCGTGTCCCATATCACAAATGGCACAGTGCCCTGCATTCCCTCTTTTAGCAGTGCTGCCTTTCAGCTGCTGATACCTCACTAATTAATGGCGCTACATATCTGAATGGATTGTCGAAAGCCGAATTTTACACGCTTGACTGTGTCATGACTTCTAATTGTTTAGAGCTGGTGGATTACAGCTACTGCACTGGTAATGTATTAATGCACTAAATGCTAAGAAATAAAGGCTTCGTATGATATAAATTTACCCTTCACCCCAAATGTGGGACAAACCTGAAGCCTGAGAGAAGCAGATTTCAGGCAGACAAGTTGGTTTAACAACAGGAGAAAGAAAAACTTGACTTCCTGTTAACTTTTGCAAAAGAAACAAGAAGACAGGCCCTGTGTCCAAAATCGCTCACTCGTTCACTACTCCCTACTCCCGATATAGGGAATTACTATATAGAGGACTATATACTGAGCTCATTGGTAAAATGAAAAAACGCTTTCGGACACTACTCCGTCGCACAATTAAAATGTGCCAGATCAGTCAGCTGGTGGGTTTTCAAAATAATAAACACATGCATGTATTTTTGTGATAAATCCGTATTTTACTGAGCGCATTTCCCACATTAATCAATACAAAGTGCCTGCATCTTTCATTTTTTAAAAAATCAAGGCTGAATACTTTCTTCTTTGCCGCTGCCTTTTATTAAATCAAATTTGAGACTTTTAATTTGATTCCTTTCAGCAGGACCGCAATGCATGATGGGATATATTGCTTTGGTTAGTGACCATCGTTGTACACTACTTTTCGTGATGCATTGTGGGAAACTTTAAGTGCACTATATGGGGTGTAAATAACCCTCAGTAAGTTTTTGGACAGCATTACAAAATGGTGTCCTCACTATATAGTGCCCTATATAGTGAGTAGGGAGCGATTTCGGACATATCACAACATGCACGATATGCATCGCCGTCCTTTTAAATATATCAAGAGGAAATAAAGATGCTAGCCAGACTCATATAATCTCTTTATTTCACAACTCATAGCCAATATGTTTGCTCACAATGAGGTCATAAACGATAACATCAAAAACTTACTGTGGCTACACATTCGTAACTCTTCCCAGGGATTCGTAGATTTGTTTGTTTGTTTCTCTTTGTCAGTATTAATGCAATTAACTAGCTAACTCGCTATGAGTTATTACATTACTTTAGCTACCATTTTTTAGTTCATTATAATTAGAATTTGCTTACTGCTACCAGTGTTGTAGTCGAGTGTCTAAACCTCGAGTTTGAGTCCAGTCTCGAGTCCTCGGTGGTCAAGTCCGAGTCATTAAAGAAAATTTCAAGTCGAGTCCACTGTTGACCTGAGTCGAGTCCGAGAACAAGACTCCATCCGCACCATGTGACGGTGGCTGTTGCTGCCTTTATGTGAAAGCGTCTCTGCTACTGTGTCGGACTAACGTTCCTGCTCGACTGCCCCGTTTTAATTAATAGGCTACAGATAAAAAGCTTGTTCATCACTCAGCAAACCCCGCCCACTATCAACAGGGCAAATAACATGAGAGAGGGTTAACACTAGCTAGTTCATCGCTCAGCAAGCCCCACCCACTATCAACAGAGCAATGAACATAGTGTGTCACTTCCTTCTCTGGGTGGAGTCTCGCCAAATGACGATTGAAGTTTGAGGTCGTCCCCGTCGTCTCCTCGATAGTTCTTCTACATATGGAACACGTAGCAGTGCATTTTTTCCCACTGCACGAGAAGTCTGTATAAGCAAAGCGGACAATCCTGGGGTGTCTCTCCAGGCATTTTAACGCCGTTAACGTTAGTTTGTTCCTGAACAGAAATAGAAATAAAAATAAAAATGATCTGTTTCTCAAAATCTAGTGAATGTTGATAGAATAAAAGAGTTATTTCATGTACTCTCGTTGTACATGGATTATAGCCAACTCGGTGCTACGCGCCTCATCGGCTATCAGCTTATGTACGACTCGATTTCGTGGAATAACTGTTAAATATAAGATTTCGTCTATATCGCTCAGCCCTAGGTAGAAGGTGTGGCCTAAAGGGTAAAGCGGAAATGAGGGTGTATTAGAACTGGCTCGGATGATAGTATAGCTTCTGTTTGATGGCTTTTAGTGGTCCATCCATCCTTAATCCATAGCCGCTTATCCTGTGCAGGGTCGCAGGCAAGCTGGAACCTATCCCAGCTGACTACGGGCGAAAGGCGGGGTACACCCTGGACAAGTCGCCAGGTCATTGCAGGGCTGACACATAGACACAGACAACCATTCACACTCACATTCACACCTACGCTCAATTTAGAGTCATCAGTTAACCTAACCTGCATGTCTTTGGACTGTGGGGGAAACCGGAGCACCGGGAGGAAACCCATGCAGACATGAGGAGAACATGCAAACTCCGCACAGAAAGGCCCCCGTTGGCCACCGGGCTCAAACCCAGAACCTTATTTCTGTGAGGTGACAGTGCTAACCACTACACCACCATGCCACCTGTTTTTTTTTAGTGGTGTTACTGGCTAAATGTGATTTGAAGTGGGTGATGGTTTATACATGCATTATGCATAGCTAATTGGGAGCTGGGAGCTAATTGGCTCTTATTGTTTTCCTAACATAAGCTACAAGACTAAGTAAGCATAGTTGAGTGAGTAGATTTGGGGACAATGGTATTGATTTTTGGCCGTAATGCTTCACTATATAAGAGATTTACCAAAAATCTGGTGAGCGTATAATGTGGAGTAAATATATGATAGTTGACTTACTAAGTTATGACAGTGAAATTTGTTGCTAGATTATCCAGAGCAACATACAACACACCCAGAGCAGCCTGGGGAGCAGTTGGGGGTTAGGTGCTTTGCTTGAGGGCACTTCAGCCGTTCCTGCTGGTCCGGGGAACCAAACCAGCAACCTTTTGGTCCCAAAGCTGCTTCTCTAACCAAGGTTCAACATTTGAATTATGCATGTTTTCATATAACAGAGGGTCTGAAAAAGTTTCTCTAATGGAAAAAGACCAGGTAAAGAAAAATTACTCACAGCAAAAACTGAGTGAGAGAAAAGAAAATTTACTAAAACAAACAACAACAGGATTTCCCAATGAATCCTGGGGAGCATTTGGGGGTTAGGTGCCTTGCTTGAGGGCACTTCAACTGTTCCTGCTGGTCCAGGGAATCAAACCAGCAACTTTTTGGTCCCAAGGCTGCTTCTCTACCCATTAGGCCATGGGCTCCCTTTTGATGAGCTGATGATCCTTGAGCACATTCAGATCATACAAGACCTTTTGCACTGTCAGATCCAGACTGCGCATCTATCTAATATTTTTTATCTAAAATCAAACTAGCAACCAAAGTGTGAGAATACTGAAGCTCATGATGAATCTGCTTCATGGAAATGCATTTGGCATTCTTTGCATGCACCGTGGGATTCATCATAGCGAGTACAGGTATTGCTTCGGGACGCAGGAAAAGATCCACGCTGTGACTGAAAAAGACAGTGTGAACAAATGCCATAAATCATCTGTGATCCAGCACGGTGGCGCACAGACATCAGACCTGACATAATCCACCCTGTCATGGATTCCACACTTTGGGAGACAGATTAATATTAACCTGACATGCCGGAATTTTCCTGTTGACTCACTGAGTCATGAGGAGGGGTTGGGGGGGGGGGGACCCTAAAATAAATCTAATGCTCGTGTGGAAGAAAGCGCCCCAGGCAGGAACTGTCTTTTCATATATTTTTTCACCTTTTCATTTCAGTATTCAGAGTCGCTGAGGTATGAGGCTGGTTAGGTAAACGAAGCGTCTCATGCTCTGTCTTTTTCAGGTGGGTTCGATGGATTTCATGGTGATGAAGCGCTCTCAGATGTACGGGATGAGCAGTAATCCGTACTCTCAGCAGCAGCAGCAGGGTGGCCCCTATCCTAGTCAGCCGTATGGATCTCCTTCGACACACAGATACCCGATGGCCATGCAGGGCAGAGGACAAATGAGCATGGGTGCGATGCCATATCCTCAGCAACAGGTATGCTTTTATTCATTTCAGTGTTAACTGAGTTAATAATCTTTATGCCACAGCACTGTTAGATTCTCAACTCTCAAATGATCAGTCAGAAGGTGGTGATTAGTTCTCTATAACAGCAGCCCTGACTGGAGTTTCAGCTGTACAGTGGTGCTTGAAAGTTTGTGAACCCTTTACAATTTTCTATATTTCTGCATAAATATGACCTAAAACATCAGATTTTCACACAAGTCCTAAAAGTAGATAAAGAGAACCCAGTTAAACTAATGAGACAAAAATATTATACTTGGTCATTTTATTTATTGAGGAAAATGATCCAATATTACATATCTGTGAATGGCAAAAGTATGTGAACTTCTAGGATTAACAGTTAATTTGAAGGTGAAATTAGAGTCAGGTGTTTTCAATCAATGGGATGACAATCATGTGTGAGTGGGCACCCTGTTTTATTTAAAGAACAGGGATCTATCAAAGTCTGATATTCACAACACATGTTTGTGGAAGTGTATCATGGCACGAACAAAGGAGATTTCTGAGGACCTCAGAAAAAGCGTTGTTGATGCTCATCAGGCTGGAAAAGGTTACAAAACCATCTCTAAAGAGTTTGGACTCCACCAATCCACAGTCAGACAGATTGTGTACAAATGGAGGAAATTCAAGACCATTGTTACCCTCCGCAGGAGTGGTCGACCAACAAAGATCACTCCAAGAGCAAGGCGTGTAATAGTTGGCGAGGTCACAAAGGACCCCAGGGTAACTTCTAAGCAACTGAAGGCCTCTCTCACATTGGCTAATGTTAATGTTCATGAGTCCACCATCAGGAGAACACTGAACAACAATGGTGTGCATGGCAGGGTTGCAAGGAGAAAGCCACTGCTCTCCAAAAAGAACATTGCTGCTCGTCTACAGTTTGATAAAGATCACTTGGACAAGCCAGAAGGCTATTGGAAAAATGTTTTGTGGATGGATGAGACCAAAATAGAACTATTTGGTTTAAATGAGAAGCGTTATGTTTGGAGAAAGGAAAACACTGCATTCCAGCATAAGAACCTTATCTCATCTGTGAAACATGGTGGTGGTAGTATCATGGTTTGGGCCTGTTTTGCTGCATCTGGGCGAGGACGGCTTACCATCATTGATGGAACAATGAATTCTGAATTATACCAGTGAATTCTAAAGGAAAATGTCAGGACATATGTCCATGAACTGAATCTCAAGAGAAGGTGGGTCATGCAGCAAGACAACGACCCTAAGCACAGAAGTCGTTCTACCAAAGAATGGTTAATGAAGAATAAAGTTAATGTTTTGGAATGGCCAAGTCAAAGTCCTGACCTTAATCCGATCGAAATGTTGTGGAAGGACCTGAAGCGAGCAGTTCATGTGAGGAAACCCACCAACATCCCAGAGTTGAAGCTGTTCTGTATGGAGGAACGGGCTAAAATTCCTCCAAGCCGGTGTGCAGGACTGATCAACAGTTACCGCAAACGTTTAGTTGCAGTTATTGCTGCACAAGGGGGTCACACCAGATACTGAAAGCAAAGGTTCACATACTTTTGCCACTCACAGATATGTAATATTGGATCATTTTCCTCAATAAATAAATGACCAAGTATGATATTTTTGTCTCATTTGTTTAACTGGGTTCTCTTTATCTACTTTTATGACTTGTGTGAAAATCTGATGATGTTTTAGGTCATATTTATGCAGAAATATAGAAAATTCTAAAGGGTTCACAAACTTTCAAGCACCACTGTATGTCAAATCACCTTTCATTAAATAAACGGATAAAATAATTAACGTGTCGTACTCAATAAAACATTTGAATTGATGGAAAATTGCTGCTGTATAAGAGTATAAGAACGAATGAAAAATAATCAACATCGCGTCACGTCACCGCTACATCACATTATGACGTAATTGATCGTTTTCTCGACTTATTGTGTTTTAATCCTTGCATTTATACTCACCAGCTGGCCACTTTATTAGGAACACCCATACATACACCTGCAGCGGTTTTATGCAGTTCTGTAATCAGTTGATCCCTTGACAGCAGCACGATGCATCAAAGCATGTAGATACGAATCAAGAGCTTCAGGTAATGTTCACTTCACTTCAAACATCAGAATGGGAAAAACTGTGATCTCAAAGCGTGACTTTCGTTCACTGTGGCATGGGGGTTGGTTTGAGCCAGATGAGTATTTTTGGTTTGAGTATTTCAGAAACTGCTGATCTCCTGGTATCCATCCGTGTGAAAGAACACTACTTGGAAGGCTGTTCCATAACTGTGGGGCTTTGTAAGAAAAGGATCTGCCCCTTGATATAGCCTTCACTATTTGAGGTACCAATAAATAGCCTGCACCTTTTGATTTAAGTAGGCGTGGCGGGTCATAAAGGACCAGAAGTTCGCTACTGTGCCATGAGACTATTTGGTGCTTCATAGTGGTATTTTATAATCAGTGTGAAATTTGATTGGGAGCCAATGCAGTGTGGATACGATAGGGGTGATATGGTCATATTGTCTAGTTCTAGTAAGGACTTTTGCCGGGGTTTTCACACACAACAGTCTGTAGAGTTTACACATGGTGCGAAAAAAAAAATCGGATGAGTGAGCGAGCGACAGTTCTGTGGGTGGAAATAAACGCCTTGTTGATAAGAGAGGTCAGAGGAAAATGGCCAGATTGGTTTGAGCTCTTTAGCCAGGAAGGATATAGCAACTCATAGCAACTCTTTACAACCGTGGAGAGCAGAAAAGCATCTCAGCATGCATCAGGAGAACAGATGACTACATTGGGTTCCACTCCTGCAGCCAAGAACAGGAATCTTAGAATCAAGAACAAGTGAGTGTGATCTAATTCAGTGGTTCTCAACCACTTGGGCCGCGAAACACCATCTAGCGGGCTGCAAATTATAATAATAATAATAATATTAAGTTAAATTTATATAGCGCCTTTCAAAAAACCCAAGGACGCTTTACAATTATAGACAAGGAAAGAAAAATAAATAAATAAATAAAAAATAAAAAGTAAAAAGTCCACCAAGTAGGGGTCAGGATGTAATTCCCGTGGTGTAGCAGCCACAGTCCCACCAAAAGGCGCACAAAAACAAGTCCCACATCTCCAGCACCGCCGCCGTGACGCCGTCAGCAACATCGCTCGAACCCCACACTGTGGATCCACACAGCGAGCAGAGAAGCTCCGCCACGCAGAGCGCTGGTGTGTCCCAAACCGCCTGCACAGCCGCCGCGACGCCACCGAGCAACATCGCTCGGAACATCACGCCAAGCGTTAAAGCGCAGAGCGCTGGACAACCACGATGTAAATTGAGCAACAGGCTCACTGCAGTCCACAGCTGGGAGCGCAGGCATCACCCACGGCGAACCAAGGCCTGGAGGGAACCGACGCCCAAACTGGGTCCGGAGCTACACCACAACCGGTGGACAAAACACTCAAACAAACACCAAACTACACAAACACACAGGAAAGAAAAAAAAAATAGAAAAAGAAATAAAATAAGAGCTCCGGTGAGAAGCGGCAGCCAGAACGCGCACGACGTACTCTCAACCGGAAACGGAAACGAAAAAAACATTTTTTTTTTTTCAAGTTGAAGCTCATTTTTACTCATAGTAGGGTGCAATTGCTGGGTTGCATTTGACGTCACATCCGCCTCATTAAGCTACGGTCACACTACAGGTCGTGATGCTTTGTGATGGGTCATCGATGAAAATGAGGCATTTTGGTGCCGATATACACATGAGCTAAAAGTTGTGGTCACACAGCAGGTGAACACTAGCCTGGGAAATCCCATGCTGCTTTGCACAATCGTTCTGATCTGAAAAGACAGCATGGAAACTATGGTCTAAAGGCTCGCCTGAGTTAGGGAGCCAATCAGACAGTGGGGAGGGGTGGAAAGACGGTGACGCGTACTACTCGACAAACGGAAGCTTGTAGTTTATTTGGGACTGTTTACGGATCACATTTAACATGGCGGCGAGCGATACGAACCAAACTTTCGATCAAGCTTTAGACACTGTTCTGAATAGTTTAGAGCGAAAGTTTGTTTTAAAAAAAGAACAGCGTTTGGCGTTTCAGTCTTTCTTCGCCTCTTCGTCTTCTTCGTCGCTCTAACTACGTCACTGGGTACAACTGCCATGATTGGCCATGGGCTATGTATACGCCAAATGATAGACATTCGCAAAATCCAATAAACGGCCGTTGACAATCATAAACCACACCTCCCCTACGAGAAATTCAATAGGCGGATTCCAGACCATATTTCGTTTGTGATATGGTCTGGTGTTAACCAGACTAGGTGAACACTTGACTGCTGCACCTTTACGCACTTGAGTCTGGTGCAGCTCGAGTGGCCGCGCTCGCTCACGTAACGCATCGTGCACACTCTTGGGACTCGGTCATTATGGGAAACACCGGATATTGATTTGAGCGCAATCAGCCCACACAGATACAGATGCTGTTTTCACAAAGACTTTGCAAAATATCATTATCACAGTCACGTTTGTTTCTAGCGATGTTTATAACGCTGTTTAAATACTCTGCTTTATGATTCTGCTTTCTGCTTTGCTTTCGTTTGTCTTTTGTTTTTGTAAATATCACGCCTGATAATAAACACTCTTCCTGCACTTAGATCCGTCTACCGCCGTCTATCTTGCCGTGTCCTGATCCTCAGATCTTTTACCCAGCCACATATAAAAAGTTACACTCCTCCATGCTCTTCCAGGCTTTCATCTGTGTGTCCGTGTAGAACGACGTCTGCAGCACCAGGTAGTTTGAAATGTCGGGGAACTCAACGGATGGATAATTTTCCAACTCGTAGGAAACATCCTTCTTTGTTAGCGTGTAAGGATCTGATCCCATTGCGTGGTTTCTATCTCCACTTCTTTTGAGTGGACTTCTTGGTTTTAATAACTTGCTTGTTTGCTGAACACAAACATGGCAATAAGTTCTTGTGTTAATCAGCCAGACTCCACTTTTGGATCATTAATCCCTTTTGACTGAGAATGACCTGTGTATATGGTTTGGCTTCTGGTACATCCATACAGTTTTAAATACAATACCGACAATTAAAAACAGTTTGTATATTTTTATTGCATTTATTTAATTCCTGGGCTCCCATCTGTAACAGGGAGTGATGTCGCATCCCTTTAATACACTCATCTCATTATCTCTAGCCGCTTTATCCTGTTCTACAGGGTCGCAGGCAAGCTGGAGCCTATCCCAGCTGACTACAGGTGAAAGGCGGGGTACACCCTGGACAAGTCGCCAGGTCATCACAGGGCTGACACATAGACACACAACCATTCACGCTCACATTCACACCTACAGTCAATTTAGAGTCACCAGTTAACCTAACCTGCATGTCTTTGGACTGTGGGGGAAACCGGAGCACCCGGAGGAAACCCACGCGGACACGGGGAGAACATGCAAACTCCGCACAGAAAGGTCCTTGCCGGCCACGGGGCTCGAACCCGGACCTTCTTGCTGTGAGGCGACAGCGCTAACCACTACACCACACCACCGTGCCGCCCCCTACCGACTCATTATAAGTATGAATAGGTGGGCCTTAAAGCAGAAAAGTTTGAGAACCCCAGATCTAATTCATTTAAATACAATTTTTATAAACGGGTGTTACCATGTGAGAATCTCATTCTTTGTCCAGGACTATTCAAGACAGCATTCATTTGCGTGTAACATATACTATAATTTGGTTGATCATCCTGTCACTCAGGCAACAGCGGACGTTTCTGTCTTTATATATAAGAAACAGAGAAGAATCATTGACACGTATTACACGTTTGATATATTGCTCCGAAACGTTTCCGAATGAAATTGTCCTGTCAGATTTTTGAAAATTTCGCATGAGGTTTTATTTTCAGTTGGTCATTTTGCTGTGTTTGGCCTGCCTGGTCCACTGAAGCCGTCTGGGTTATTCTGGGCCTTGTTCTGTGTCCCCCTGCTACACTGCTATATTTAGCCAGGCTTGTTGCTCATAGATTTAATGTCTCCTGAGAGCTCCTGCTGCTGCTCCTGGGAAAACCTGACCCCTCATAATCCCAACAAAGATGAGAGAAAGTAGAAACTGCGAAACAAGAAGAAGAAAAAAAAAATCTTTCTACGAAACGAAGGGAAACTAAAAGGAACCTGATCCGTGCACGCAGTCGGCTTAAGAACCGTTAATGTAGCATGTGGTTTATCCTGCAGTTTGGCACGAGACAGTTGCTGTTCTTGGAATAATGTCAATGTTTGCTTACTCATGTCAGTATTTGGCATTTGTCCCTCAGGAGGATTATTGTTGTATGTCTGATTAAAGTTAGACCTCTAATGAGAGATATTTTGGCTTTGACTGGATTGAGCGCTTGGCAGTGTTCTCGAGGTTCTCTTCTGATCTTCACAAAGACTGCTTCAGGCTGTCATTTGGCATCAGTTTGTACCGTTTAAATTCACGAAGACTGGCGTCCTGAGGAAAAAATGAACTCGTGCACCCGTTGTCTTCCAGTTTATTGTATTTACGGAGAACAATCCTCGGGAATGCAGCTGCACTGCAGCTGTAGAAAATCATTAGAGAAATTCATTTTGTTATTTACGTTATTAAAAGTGTACCATGGAAATGAAGCGAATTAAGATAAAAGCGCTTGCTGTCAGACCTATCAAAAGAAATGCTCCAGCACTTTAGGGGATATATTCAAATCGAGCTGTGTCTGGTGAGAAATAGATGCGCTGTGTGCTCTGTACGGGTTTGGTACACTCAGATCCCGTCTCTTGAACCTGCAAGACCGGATTACGTCACTGGCAACCGACGGTGACCCCGGTGACCTCTCTGCTGCTGTCATCTGCTGCCTGCTGTGTGTTTGTGTGCGTCCTCAGCTCGGGCAGGGACACAGCTAAGAAAAGACACACACAAAGACAAAGCTAGACACTCAGCCACCGAATGCAAATTCCCTCTTCAAAGCCGTAATTTATACAATACCTTTGGAGTAAGCAGGTTTAGCACTTAGGCTAGCTCGGAGGAGAATGTAGATGCAGAAAGCTTTGAAAGTAACTCAGCTGAATAATCAACTGGAAGGTCAGGTGTGTAGGGGTAGGGATGGAAAATAGGACAATATTTCAAAACATGTTCACAAAATCAGATGCATTGGGATACTTAGGTATAATTTAGGTGTAAAATGTAAGCAGTGTGAGACAATTACACCAGATTCAATCTTTTTTTTTGTCGGGGGTGTGTGTGGAGGGGGAGATGTGTTTAAATATGAACACTGCTACCATACCCTTTAAAACGATGAAAAAGTATGTTTAAAAAAAAAAGCAGGTAGAAATGCTGGTGTGTGTGAATTGTGGTTCTGACAGTTCCTCAACCTCAGCTACATCATTCCAGTACAGTACGAGTTCAGGAATTGGCTTTAATTGAGAACTGAAGTCATTTTTAGACCTGCTTTATTTCTTAATTAACGTGTTATTCCAATTACGTGTTCGGTTTTAGTAACCTTATATTGTGACTCGTATTGACAACTAATTGCAATTAAATATTATACTTATCGGCCTGTCCAGGGTGTACCCCGCCTTTCGCCCGTAGTCAGCTGGGATAGGCTCCAGCTAGCCTGCGACCCTGTAGAACAGGATAAAGCGGCTAGAGATGATGAGATGAGATGAGAGACTTATCGGCCTATTCGGCTTTTAGCTATGTTGAATTTAGTTCGTTTGGTCCACGGTGGGCGTCGCTTATCCGCGCGATCTTCACGAGACTTGTGCGAGACTTCGAAACGTCAAGTGTCAGCCAGGTGTCAGTGCCGCCATTTTGAAAACTGTTTTCCAAACAAAATATTGCACAAAAATGAGTTTAAATGACGATTACTGCGTACTTTTTTCAAACTTTCCTGACTGCTATCAAAACAAACAAAACTTCCGGCTTGATTACGTCAGCATTCGAAAGAGGGCGTGCGCGTCTTTTGACAACGTTGACAGATGTCGGTCGCTTTGATTTCCGCTGTATGTTTTACTTCCGTCCTACGGTGTCTCGCACAGGTCTCAATGAATCTCGTTTACAGCCATCGCTTTGATATATGGACTGATATATTACAGAGCATATTTCAAACACTCATAACTCGCTATAGCAGTGACAAAATAGCGATCAAAAATGCATTCCGATATTTAATAAAATGAGATAAATAGAGGGGCGGCATGGTGGTGTAGTGGTTAGCGCTGTCGCCTCACAGCAAGAAGGTCCGGGTTCGAGCCCCGTGGCCGGCGAGGGCCTTTCTGTGTGGAGTTTGCATGTTCTCCCCGTGTCCGCGTGGGTTTCCTCCGGGTGCTCCGGTTTCCCCCACAGTCCAAAGACATGCAGGTTAGGTTAACTGGTGACTCTAAATTGAGCGTAGGTCTGAATGTGAGTGTGAATGGTTGTCTGTGTCTATGTGTCAGCCCTGTGATGACCTGGCGACTTGTCCAGGGTGTACCCCGCCTTTCGCCCGTAGTCAGCTGGGATAGGCTCCAGCTTGCCTGCGACCCTGTAGGACAGGATAAAGCGGTTAGAGATAATGAGATGAGATGAGATAAATAGAATTTTGATAATAAAAAAAATTCCCTTCAGTTCTCCTTTAAGTTGTGAAATGCTCAGGACTGGTTTTAAAATACCACCTGCACAGCTGTTATTTTTCTTTGTCCCACTGACCACATTGTTTTCTAACCTACAGTACCAATCAAAAGTTTGGACACCCCGTACCCATTCATGTCTACATTCTAGAATAATACTGAAGACATCCAGTACTGTCAAAAGTCTTTGGCGCCCTGTTTTTTTTTTTGTTTTGTTTTGTTTCATACAGTCTTTGTTATAGATTTCTATTTGATGACTTCTACATTATCGAGACAAAACATTACAAAAACATTTTCCAAACGTTCGTTTGTTTTTTTCCAGCACAAAATTAAACGTTACAGAAAAAAAAAAAGTTTGTAATATGTCCGAGCAGCATATTCCATAAGAGATCACTTTTCAGATTAGAAAAGAAAACATAATGAAGGCTACTGGGTTTTGGTGCAAAATGAAGAAGCGAGTGTGACAGTCAAAGTGTCCAGAAGAACTGGGTCACTGTGGCTGGTTCTGTAAGATGCTCAGTAAAACCTACAGCTCATTTCCGCATAAAACTGCACTCGTTGGATCTGAGACTACTTTTTTTTTTTTAAAGCAAAGGGTCGTCTCACACCAAATATCAACTTTTGTTTCATGTATTATGGCTTACTGATTACTGTTTATAGTATTTTCTTAATGTTGAAACATTTCATTTCACTATTTTTAAGCCATTTTTGGTCTCCAGCATTTCTTTACCTAAGAATGTGCCTAGACTTTTGCACACGACTGTATATATCTCAGATGGTTTTGTTCTACACGATGTGACTCACAGTATTCAGTGTCACTGAGGTAAAACGCCGTTGATCGCACTCCTTCCAGGGGATAAACGTGGACCCAAAGCCAAACCATGCCACTAAAATGCCTCGGCATAACAAACCTTTTCCTTTAATTTGTCACTTTTCTGTATTTTACAAAAAATGGTTGAAATTATTTGAAATCATATCACTATTATTCAACTCATTTTTATTAATGGAGTTCTTTGTAATTTCTACAGCACTTTAGCTGATGTGAGATGATTTGCAAATGCAATTAAAATACTATCAGCAAGCCTTTCCTTTTTTCCATCAACCTGCTGTCGAAACGGTTTATATCACATTTCGTTCACAGTACTGTATATGGAATAAAAAAGTGTTAAAAACAAAATACGTTTCATATTTTAGATTCTTCAAAGTAGCCAGTGTTTACCTTGATGACGCTTTGTACACTATTGGCGCTATCTTAACCAGCTTGGAATGCTTTTCAATTAAAAGGTGTGGCTTCGTCAAAAGTTAATGAGTGCAGTGTCTTGCCTAATTAATGTGTTTGAGATCAAATAGTAAATAATAATGCAGTAAATAGCCCTATTCAACACCACAACTGTAGTAATCCGTACAGTATTATGTCAAGAACCGCTCGACTAAGTAAAGACAAACGACATCCATCATTACTTTAAGACATGAAGAAGTGTCTTTTAATTAATAGAAATTAAGGAAAAACATCAAATTAGACGATGTGTCCAAAGTTTTGACTGGTACTGTATATCGCTGGTTCTATTCCCAAAATACAAACAAACGAGTAGCCTGATAGCTAGTAACCCACAGAAATAAGTTAGAAATTTAAACCAGCCTAAGAACAAATTCTGTATCACGTAAGCAACTCAGGTTCACGTGCTCTTTCTTTGTCCTGCAAGCTTCATATCTGACTAGCCAAGAAGAAGCCAAGAAGCCTTTATTTGTCACACGTACACTCAAGCACAGACTTAAAGTGCCATTCCACCATTGGATGTATTCTTTGGCATAAAATACAATATATTTTATGACAACATGACTAGACAGAGAAATCTTTTAGCTTCAAAATGATATATCAAACATAATTTTTTGACAACGACAAGTATATTAATTTGGCGACCAAAGTCACCTACCCTTTTAATTTCCGCGCGGTAGTGAAACATGATGTCATCGGAAGGTTCCCCTTCTTGTGTACCATGTCACGTGTGACGTGGCACAGATTATCAGCAATGGCGGATAGAACGCAATTTCCACTTGTCGATTGCTGTGCCGATATTCACCATCGACCGTCTCCTTTGGGCATCACTTGCTATTTTCCTTCGCTTCTTTTCCGAAGCTGACAATCGCGTTCTATCCGCCATTGCTGATAATCTGTGCCACGTCACACGTGACGTGGTACACAAGAAGGGGAACCTGCCGATGACATCACGTTTCACTACCGCGCGGAAATTAAAAGGGTAGGTGACTTTGGTCGCCAAATTAATATACTTGTCGTTGTCAAAAAATTATGTTTGATATATCATTTTGAAGCTAAAAGATTTCTCTGTCTAGTCATGTTGTCATAAAATATATTGTATTTTATGCCAAAAAAATACATCCAATGGTGGAATGGCACTTTAAGCACACGGTGAAATTTAAGCTGCATTTAACCCATCTGAAGCAGTGAACAAGTGAGCAATGAGCACACACACACACACAGAGCAGTGAGCAGCTATGCTACAGCGCCCGCGGAGCAGTTGTCGGTTCAGTGCCTCGCTCAAGGACACTTCAGCCCAACCTCAGACCATGGCTGCCCACGTTAACCTTAGCATGTCTTTGGACTGTGAGGGAAACCAGAGTGCCCGGAAGAAACCCACACAGACACAGGGAGAACATGCAAATCCACACAGAAAGGCCCCCGTCAGCCACTTGGCTCAAACCCAGAACCTTCTTACTGTGAGGTGACAGCGCTAACCACTACATCACCGTGCCATTATCTGTTCCTTTGAAACAATGGAATGATGTTGTATTTCTTGATGTGTTATCTAAAGAGGGAAAATGAAACAACTGGTAGATGATGTAAATTACTTGTTATTGAGAATAACCAGCATGATCTCATACGTCCTAATTGGTTGCATTTGTGTGAAAAGTTCTGAAGATCGCAATCACGGTTGGTTCCATTTCTTATATACTGTATGAGCTTCATTTCATTCATATGAAATGAAATGGAATGAAATGAAACCACATCACGGTTGCCTTATTCAAGTTCATACAAATGTGTTGTAAGATCAGGGTCCATGGAGCAGCTGAGTCAGTCAGTGCTGCAGTAAACCGTATTGTGCTGTAATTCAGGGGTTCTCAAACTTTTCTGCTAAAGGCCCACTTCTTCGTACTTGTAACGGGTCGGGGCCCATTGAAAAAGATCCCCAATTATTTTGGCTCATCTATTCTATTCTAATCTAATAATCTATTCTAAAGTGTATTAATGGGATACGGCATCACTCCGTTACAGATGGGAGCCCAGGAATTTAATAAATGCAATAAAAATATACAAACTGTTTTTAATTGTCGGTGTTGTATTTAAAACTGTATACGGATGTACCAGAAGCCAAACCATGTACACAGGTCATTCTCAGTCAAAAGGGATTAATGATCCAAAAGTGGAGTCTGGTTGATTAACACAAGAACTTATTGCCATGTTTGTGTTCAGCAAACAAGCAAGTTATTAAAACCAAGAAGTACACTCAAAAGACGTGGAGATAGAAACCACGCAATGGGATTAGATCCTTACACGCTAACAAAGAAGGATGTTTCCTACGAGTTGGAAAATTATCCATCCGTTGAGTTCCCCACGTCTCAAACTACCTGGTGCTGCAGACATCGTTCTACACGGACACACAGATGAAAGCCTGGAAGAGCATGGAGGAGTGTAACTTTTTATATGTGGCTGGGTTAAAGATCTGAGGATCAGGACACGACAAGATAGACGGCGGTAGACGGATCTGAGTGCAGGAAGAGTGTTTATCATCAGGCGTGATGTTTACAAAAACGAAAGCAAAGCAGAATCATAAAGCAGAGTATTTAAACAGTGTTATAAACATGGCTAGAAACAAACGTGACCGTGATGATGATGATAATACTTCGCAAAACCTCTGTGAAAACAGCGTCCGTATCCATATCTGTGTGTGCTGATTGCACTCAAATCAGTATCAGGTGTTTCCCATAATGACTGGGTCTGCTCAAGCTGCACCGGACTCAAGTGCGCAAAGGTGCGACAGTCAAGTGTTCACCTGCTGTGTGACCACAACTTTTAGCTCACGTGTATATCGGCACCAAAACGCCTCATTTTCATCGATAACCCATCGCGAGCTGTAGTGTAATCGTAGCTTAATGAGGCGGATGTGACGTCGGATGCAACCCAGCAATTGTACCCTACTACGAGTAAAAATTCGCTTCAACTTGAAAGTGAACGCTGCTGTAATTTATCACAATTTTTATATCATACCGTCACTACAAACCTATGTTTACTGCTCTGAAGAATATTCTCAGCGCCCTGCCTTATATGCAGCTCACACGGCTTTTAAAACTTTCATAGTATACGCTGAGGTTTTAGTCTCGCTACCGTGAGCCTGTATTACCTCAGGCTTTTCCTCTTGTCTGAGCGATCTACTCGCTGCTCAGGCTGTGACAGGAGAAATTTCACCCTTCCCCTCTTCTCACCGCCGACCTGTCAGATCGTTCCCTGACCATGGCATGCATACAGTGAGGCTGCTTTCACAGGGTTACCCATCTCAGAGGAGATCTCAGCATCCATGCTACTGTAAACGAAGCTGCCGAAGTGAGCGAGCTGCGAAAGGATGACATTCTGTTCTTTTACCGACTTTTAGTACAGAACATCACACTCAATTAGAGCATTACGTGGTTTATTTTCCCTTCTCGTTAATTTTTGCTGCCTGCTCTAGAAGTACACAAGCACCAACCATGCAGTCATCTACGGTATGGAGAGAAAATTAGGCCTTGGGCAAAATTTTAAGACGTGCCGAATTAGATAAATGCTTTGTGTTTGTGTCAGAATGATCAGGAAATGGAGAGCAAACAGAAGGGAAGCAACATGAGCAGCCGCACTGATGACAGGAGTCGGGCTCTTTGTTTGGAAGTGGAATGAACTTGAAAGCAAAAAGGCCTGCCAATTCCAGTGCAATTTCCTGTGATGTCAATGTTGGCAGACAGAAAGGAAAAAGAATTTGAAGGCAACATTAGCGTTTGATGTGCAGAGAAGAGAGAGACGGCCTGTGAAATGAAAGACGGAAAATGTGTCAACAAGCCAGGAAAGGGACCATTACAGGCTGCTGCTGCTACTTCTTTCTTGCCCGTTCGCCTAAGTTAATAGAATCTGACCATTACACAGGAGTGGAAACGTTGTCTTGTTCTCCGCTGTTCTTGTACAATAACAGCCTGGGCCATTTTAGTTTGATTCCCTTTGAGTCTCCAGGCTGAGGCCATCACTGATGGGGTTTTATTGAAAGAAAACCTGCGAATGCATTTGTACACACTTCTTTCTCCACAGGTGTGACCTTGAAGCATGATGGTTCTGGGTTCTTTGCTCTTAGAAAAACACTCACACCGAAACAAACACAATCCTGCCTTATTTTAATTTATTTTTTTTAATGAACTCAGAGAAGTTTTATAATTGCTTAATTCCCAGAGATAACTGCATTTGATATATTTTTTTTTTCCTTTTCTCCACAACATTTGCAATAACACTGAACCTTGAGCCTGTTGAGGCTCTTAAGAACCTAAGGGTACGTCAACACTTTGCAAACGCTCTCCATTTTTTTCTTTTTCCCATCAAATCGACCACCAGCACATTTTATATGCCTTCTTCTTTGGAAAAACTGCCTCAAGGTGTGCAGGATGTGTCTGCTTTTAAACAGCTTTGCCGTTGCAGAACATGTTCAAAGTTTGAAAAAAAAAAAAATGGTTTTTTTGACAGGTGATATCAAGTGCTAATCAGGTCATGAGAAAAATAAGGACAGCACCAGCAAAAATGAGTCTGTTGGTGTGGGAATACATGTTGAAATAAAAATATTTAATTGCTGATGTTCAAAATTTGGTGATTTTAGGGACATTTGCTCACCCAGTGTAATGTGATGTCGCTCTTTAACTGTGGTCGCGTGCAGTCCACTGTACAGTCCACTAAGAAGCGCAAATCCTCTTGATTTTCTTCCTCCAAAGCTTCAGCCAAGTCAAGATGACGGGGGGTTAATTCGGTGAGTGGCAGCTCTGTGGGTAGAAACTCCATGTTGATGAGAAAGGTCAGAAAAGAATTCCCAGACTGGTTCAAACAAGCAAGGATGAGGAAGTAGCTAATAATAACCACTCTTTACAACCACGGTGAGCAGAAAAGCATCTCACGAATGCACATGTCAAACAAGCTTGAGATGTATGGGTTATAGAAGATTACGATGGGTTTGATGTGAGCATTAACTCAAGTGTTTGACTTGTATCTGTATGATTTTATGCATTGTGCTACCACCAGATGATTGGCTGATTTCCTCGCCCGCGACGGAGTAAGCAAGTGGGGCGAGGTATTGTAATCAATGCGGTTTGTTTGTTTGTGTGTCTGTTAACAGTCTAGCGTCTAGGCGGTTGCACCGATTGACTTCAAATTTTCAGGGTAGGTGGGCAATGGTCCGTAGATTACCTGATTAAATTTTGGGGCTAATCAGGTCAAGGTCACCAGAAAGATCAACCTTTCCGTCAAAATAACATTTTCCATTATAACTCAAAAAACGGTTGCCGATAGACAAATGTTTACTATTATGAGCATATAGGAACTCCCATATGGCCTTTCATTTGGCACCATGATCTTTGACCTTGACTGACCTTGAAAGGTCAAACTCAAGGTCACGGATTTTCAGAGGACTGTAACTTAAAAACGGTTGACGGTAGACAGATATTTACCATGATCACATTTCTCAGCAAATAAAAGCAAGCAAAAGAATGGCATATAAAAATACAAGGAAAATTTAATTTCTTAAATTAAGAAATTAATTTTAATTAACTAATTAACTAATTAATTAATAGCTGGCGATGGAGCATTTATCAGCGGCAAAATCGCTAGCTGCCAGGAATTACTGACATGGCTGCTATGTCTGGGATTTAGATACCTTCTGTATGTAATGCAAACTTGTCCAAGTGCATCTGACAGATTGCATTATGGTTATGGAGGACTCTAAAATATCGCTCTTCTTACTTCTATTCTTCCCATTTCTGTAATCTTTTCCCACGTGAAGCATTCCACCATGAAGTGGTCTTCATAAAGCACCTTGTGCCTGCTGAAATGAAATTCGTTCACAGTGTGACCATTTCGCTGCCATTTAGCTGCTTGTAATATCCACCTGTAAAAGTAATATCGTTTGTAGGATTGGGGATGAGGAAAAAAAAAGTTTTCCCTTTACAATGATTCATCTGATTTTACACCCAAACATTTGACTCTTGGGCATCTTCAGGGTTGTTTACAGCCATTTAGAAGTGATGTATCCACTAGATCTCAACTTGGACAAATTATCAAGAACAATTCAATTTTGTATCACTGCTATGCAGATGATACCCAAATTTATTTTGCTCTATCACCTAATGATTATGCCCCCCTTGAATGTCTCTACCAGTGTATCGACCAAATCAACAACTGGATGTCACAAAATTTTCTTCAGCTGAACACAGACAAAACAGAAGTAATTCTATTTGGGGAAAAAAGATGAAAGACTCAGGATTACCACTATTCTTGACACAAAGGGGATTAAAACAAAAGATATGGTTAAAAATCTTGGTGTTTTCATTGACAGCGAGCTAAACTTTGACAGTCATATGAAATCAATCACTAAATCGGTATTTTATCACCTAAAAACATTTCCAAACCAAGAGGACTTATGTCAAAAAATGATCTGGAAAAACTTATACATGCCTTCATCTCTAGTAGGGTTGATTACTGCAATGGCCTTCTCACAGGCCTGCCAAAAAAGACCATCAAATGACTTCAGCTGGTTCAAAATGCAGCGGCTAGGGTTCTCACACGAACAAAAAGAACAGAGCACATTACTCCAATTCTAAGGTCCCTTCACTGGCTTCCAGTAAGCTACAGAATTGACTTTAAAGCATTGCTGCTGGTGTACAAATCTCTAAATGGTACAGGGCCCAATTACCTCTCTGATATGTTGCAGCGGCCTAACCCAATCAGATCTACCAGATCGCAGCAGCAAAATTTACTGGTAAAACCTGTTGTTAAAACAGTGTGGTGAAGCAGCTTTTAGCTACTATGCAGTACAGCTATGGAAGCAACTCCCAGAGGACATCAAAAATGCTCCTGCTGTTGGCAGCTTCAAATCTAGACTAAAGACCAAGCTGTTCTCAGATGCTTTCTGCTAACTGATAAATATTGTCATCTTTACATGTTTTAAACTTTCTTAACTTTTACAGTCTCTGCATGTTTTAAACTTTACTTAACTTTTATTCTATTTTATTCTGCTGGTTTTTTTTTACTGAACCTTTACTTAATTTTATTATTTTATTTCTACTATTGTTTAATTCTTATTTTTTTTCTCTCTTCTTCCCTATTTATTTTATGTAATTTTATTTTATATTGTTTACTGGTTTGCTTTTACTTCTGTAAAGCACATTGAACTGCCACTGTGCATACATGTCAACCTTTGGTCAATCAAACCTGTATAACCAACCTCCAAAATCCGTATTTCCCTTATAAAATCCGTATAAGATGCAAATTAAAATAATTTACCTAAAATTTGAATGATAATTAACAATGATATATCCCAGTTACTTTTCATTCAATATTAATAACAATAAACCTTCAGAATGAATACAAAGCTCCAGTGTTTGACAAAAAAAAAAACACAAAGTGTTATCAGCGTAGTTACGAAGGAAATACTTCGTTGTTTGGAGACAGGTTTCACCGAGCGGCTATTATGCACGAGACTTCATATTAGCCACAAAGTCAGGAAAATCTGTTCGTAAAATTATGTTATAATGACCAAATACAATGAAAAGTATTTTTCCAGTCTCACCTGTGAAAGGTAATCCCATGTGATCTCGTTTGGACGGTAAACCTGTTGGTACAGTTAAACGCAACACATGAATGAGGCATCTTTATTCTCGGCTACTGTCTAGACGCTATACCAGAGACGGTTGAAGAATCTCCACTTTGCCACGTCCAATATGGCGGCGAGGATGACGTATGATTCTACGCAGAAGGCGGCGTCTATGTTTATATGTCTATGACTTCACGGTTGGCGGGATTCTCGCAATGCGGTGTGCACATGATCAAAAGTGGAACGAAGTCTCGCTACCACAAGATAACGTGCAATTTCATAAGACTCTTTACTGGCTGTCTGTGGTGTACAGTACGTTTGTAAATGTTATGCGCTCTTTTATCATCGTGAGAATTGATTATAGCGCTAAATAAATATTGAAGTTTTTTTAAAGAATCCGTATAACTTTATTTGTACGCCCGTATACTACGTTTATTGAATCAAATCTGTATAAAATACGGACATTCCGTATAGGTTGACATGTATGACTGTGTATGAAATGTGCTATATAAATAAACTTGCCTTGCCTTGCCTAGATCTCATCCTCGGTAAGTCATTTGGAGTGTAAGTGACGTCACAGTCTTGGATTCTCTCATGTAATTTGTTGTCGGAATGTGATATTTGTACCTCAGAGAAAGCAAGACAGCAGCGCCCAGGGACATTTTATTTTAAAAGCCAAACAATCTGTACACAAGACATATTTTAACAAATCAATATTCAAATATGTCTTGTGTGGATATTATCTACCAGCATATAGGAGTTAATTTTTGGGGTTTTGTTTGGCTTTAAGAGGACTCCAGGACATGCTGTTATATAAAAATATTTAACTTTGGAATGGTCACGTGTCCCTGTTGTTAATTATTTTCCTGTAACAGCACACCCATTGTGTTTTATTCTTCACTTAATGTGTACCAGACATTTTACAGTACGCATCAAAAACCTTTATTGGTGTAGTGTAAGTAATTTTTTTTTACCATTTTATTAAAACCCTGAAAAAATATCTGTGTAAATCGGTCACTTCATAACAACAGTGTTTAATTTTCAGACCTTATAAATACACTTTGGACAAAAACAAGCTACGTATAATGGTTATATAATACACAGTACAGTGAGGCTAATGCAAAAATGACGCTTGCTGTTTTGCTTCGCTGTTCAAGTCTCATCACTGACTTCCGCTAATATTTAAATGGTTTGAGATTCACATAACATACTAATGATATAAAAATTTATGCCACTGACTTTGTTTAGAGCTTGCAGTATCTACAGTTTTGGTCAGAAGTTTACATACAGTCACATGAATGCCATCTTGGATATGAATGTCATGCCAATATTTGGGCTTTCAGTAATTTCTTTGAACTGTTCTTCTTCTGTGGCAGAACCATTGTATAGCATACATCTTTAATTAAAAAAAAAAAAAACACTAGAATTTGGTGCACAAGTTTTAATTTTCTTTGAGTTTCTCAAATCAACACAGGGTCAAAATGATATGGTTAGAAATATACATACAGCACACCTAATATTTGGGTAAAATGTCTCTTCGCAAGATTCACACCTCACAATACATTTGGATACAATTGTTTGAACTGATCTTGGAATTTGCATTTGTTTAGAAATGGCTCCAAGAGACATTCCGGAGTTGTGTATATCTGCAATCCTTTTTCTCAGATCTGCACTGAGCTCCTTGGACTTTCCCATTTTACTATGTGTCGGTCAGTCCAATGAGTGCTGTAAACAAACCCTTTTTATGAAGGCACAGAGAAGCTACCAGCTGTAGTCAATCATGATCGCTAACAGGAAGTTAAGAGACCTCGGCCTTGGCAAGATAAAGGACATTTTGGAAGTTTCAGCACCTCTGAATTAATAATCTAAGTGAGCGTATGCAGATTTTTAACCCTGTATTTATAATGTTGACCTTGTGTTGATTTCAGAAAACCCAAAGAAAATTGTGCACTGAATTCTAGTGTTTTTTTTTTTTTAATTAAAGATGTATGCTGTACAATCATTCTGCCACAGGAAAAAAGAACAGTTCAAAGAATTACTGAAAGCCCAAATATTGCCATGACATTCATATCCAAGATGGCATTCACGTCACTGTATGTAAACTTCTGACTACAACTGTACATCTAAAAATGTGATACACTACAAAGTTGTCTACTTTCTTGTTTTTAGTTAGACACAATTTATTTTGCAAGTCTCGAATAACTAGCCAGACTAAAATAAAGGGCTCGTGTTGCTGCCTTGCATGGGTATGTGGTAATTAAAATAACATTCTTCCCCCATAGATAGACAGCAAACTCTGTGAAATGCTGTACAGATAACACTGTCTGCCTTCTGCTGTCAAACCATAATATTTCCATGAAAGACTGAAAAGATGTTTGGCAGTGCCGTGAACTCTGCTCACACAACTCACGCTGTTGTTATTATTTACCACGGCGTCATTATACGCCTTAATTCTAGCCACAAATTACAAGGTGTGGTATTTGACAAGCAAAATGTGGCCACAGAAATGATCTTTGTATGAGGGTGATTAACACAGATCCAGTGTAGGAAGCAGCCTGGGCTGAGCTATTCCTGTCTCTGGGTGGGCATTTACTTATAATTAGATGTATTAGCTCTATTAATGTATGATTACACCAATCAGACATCACATTATGACCACTAACAGGTGAAGTGAATAACATTGATTACCTCATTACAGTGGTAGCTGTAAAGAGGTGGGATATATGAGGCAGCAAGAAAGAGAATAGTCAGTTCTTGAAGGTGATGTGTTGGAAGCAGGAAAAATGGAAAAGCGTAAAGACCTGAGTGACTTTGACAAGGGCCGAATTGTGATGGCGAGATAACTGGGTCTGAGCATCTCCAGAATGGCGCATCTTGTGGGGTGTTCCTGGTATGCAGTGGTAAATACCAAAAGTGGTCCAAGGATCCAAAGGACAACCGGTGTACCGGCGACACGGTCATGGGTGTGTGTTGAAGGCTCATTGATTTGCATCTCAAGGAAAGGAGGGAGGAAGGAAGGAAAGAAATGAGGAAGGAAGGAAATAAAGTGGGAAGGAATGAAGGAAGAATGGAAGGCTGGAAGGAAATAATGAAGGAAGGAAGGAAGGAAGGAAGGAAGGAAGGAAGGAAGGAAGGAAGGAAGGAAGGAAATAAAGAAGAAAGGAGGGAGGAAAGGAAATGAGGGAGGAAGGAAGGATGAAAGAACAGAAGGAAATGAGGAAGGAAGGAAATATAGAAGAAAATAAAAAAGGAAGGATTCAATGAAATGAGATAGGAAGGAAGAAAATAAAGGAATGAAGGATTCAAGGAAATAAGGAAGGAAGGAAGGAAGGAAGGAAGGAAGGAAGGAAATGAAGAATGAAGGAAGGAACAAAGGACGGATGGAAGGAAATAATGAAGGGAAAAATGAGGGATGGAGGAAGGAAGGAAATAATGAAGGAAAGAATGAAGGAAGGTACAAAGGAAGGATGGAAGAAAATAATGAAGGGAGGAACAGAGGAAGGAAGGAAATAAAGAAGAAAATATAGAAGGAAGGACTCAAGGAAATGAGCAAGGAAGAAAGGAAATAAAGAAGAAAATTAAGAAGGAAGGAAGGATTCAAGGAAATGAGGGATGAAGGAAGGATGAAAGGAAATAAGGAAGGAAAGAAGGGAATAAAGAAGAAAATAAAAAAGAAAGGACTCAAGGAAATGAGATAGGATAGAAGGAAGTAAAGAAGAAAATCAAGAAGGAAGGATGTATTCAAGGAAATGAGGGAGAAAGGAAGGAAAGAAATGAGGAAGGAAGGAAGGAAGGAAGGAAGGAAGGAAGGAAGGAAGGAAGGAAGGAAGGATGAAAGGAAATGAGGAAGGAAGGAAATAAAGAAGGAAGGAAATAAAGAAGAAAATGCGGAAGGAAGGACTCCGGGGAATAAGGAAAGAAGGAAATGAGGAAGGAACAAAGGAAGGATGGAAGGAAATAATGAAGGGAGGAACAGAGGAAGGAAGGAAATAAAGAAGAAAATAAAGAAGGAAGGATTCAAGGAAATGAGAGAGGAAGAAAGGAAGGAAATAAAGAAGAAAATACCGGTAACAGGGTCATGGGTGAGTGTCGAAGGCTCATTGATTCGCCTGGGCCACGAAGCCTGGCCCATATAGTCCAATCCCACAGAAGCGCTTCTGTAGCACAAACTGCTGAAAAAGTTAATGCTGACACCTTTCTGTTTTAGCCAGCATTAACTTTTTCAGCAGTTTGTGCTACAGAAGCTCTTCTGTAGGACTGGACCATATGAGCGAGCATCCCCATACGAATCAATAAGCCTTCGACACACACCCATGGCCCTGTCACCGGTTCACCGGTTGTCCTTTGGATCCTTGGACCACTTTTGGTAGGTATTAACCACTGCATACCAGGAACACCCCACAAGATGTGCCATTTTGGAGATGCTCAGACCCAGTCATCTCGCCATCACAATTTGGCCCTTGTCAAATGGGCCTTTTCCACTACCCTTTTTCAGCTCACTTCAGCCCAACACGGCTCGCGTTTCGACTACCTCAGAGCAGCACGACTGAGCTCACTTCAGCCTTACTCAGCACCCAAAACTCGCACGGTTTTGCAGTGGGGCTGAAGTGAGCCCAACCGAGCCGAGTGGGGCTAGGGACGTGAGGAGACACTCCCCTGGGCACTGATTGGTGAGGAGGAGTGTCCTCACATGCCCACACATGCCCCGCGAGCACGCTGGGATCTGTAAACACCGTAAACCTGGAAGAAGAAGAATTACGAAGCCTTATGCGCCTCGCCTCATCTATACGCTCTTGCCAGTATCTGTTGGCGTTGTCGGTGACAACAAGCCACAGCACCAAGACCAGCAACACTAACGACTCCATGTCCTCCATGTTTATTGTTTACTATCCGGGTTGTGAGACTACCGCTTAAAAGGTCACTGATGTCACTGTTTGCACCGCCTAACGACATCATGTAACGTCCACCCACTTTCACTAACTCCACCCAAGGTGTCCACCCACTTCCAGCCAGCACGGTTCAGCGCGGTTGTAGTCGAAATGCAACCCCAACAGCCCCACTCAGCTCGACTCAGCCCAACTCAGCACGGCATGGCTCAGCCCAACTCAGCCGTGTTGGTAGTGGAAAAGCCCCAAAAGTCGCTCAGATCCTTACGCTTGCCCATTTTTCCTGATTCCAACACATCACCTTCGAGAACTGACTGTTCTCTTTCTTGCTGCTTCATATCCCACCTCTTTACAGCTACCACTGTAGCGTTACTCACTTCACCTGTCAGTGGTCGTAATGTTATGGCTGATCAGTGTATATTAAAGGAAGTATTGCATTTCTGCACAGAAAGCCAGACTCTGCTGTATGCAACATTGAAGAGTGTAACAGTTAAAACTGAGGAAAAACATAAACTATTTTAATTTTAATATGAAACCATTGGGGGGCGGCACGGTGGTGTAGTGGTTAGCGCTGTCGCCTCACAGCAAGAAGGTCCTGGGTTCGAGCCCCGTGGCCGGCGAGGGCCTTTCTGTGCGGAGTTTGCATGTTCTCCCCGTGTCCGCGTGGGTTTCCTCCGGGTGCTCCGGTTTCCCCCACAGTCCAAAGACATGCAGGTTAGGTTAACTGGTGACTCTAAATTGAGCGTAGGTGTGAATGTGAGTGTGAATGGTTGTCTGTGTCTATGTGTCAGCCCTGTGATGACCTGGCGACTTGTCCAGGGTGTACCCCGCCTTTCGCCCGTAGTCAGCTGGGATAGGCTCCAGCTTGCCTGCGACCCTGTAGAAGGATAAAGCGGCTAGAGATAATGAGATGAGATGAGATGAGATGAGATGAGATGAGATGAAACCATTGGCATGCAGGTGTAATTATTCGGGTAGTGTTCATTTCACCAGTGACAAATAATCTATATTCTGTATGTGTTACAGTGTAAATTACTCAGTCAGTAATAAGTGAGTAAGTAATAAGAAGGAAGAAGGAAGAGGTTACTGGATGCCGTCGTTCCTTTTATAAAACTGGAATCTCACTTTATCCATCCTTTTGCTTTTATTTGATATATGACAATTCGACAGATTTATAGACTGTAATATTAATTAGGCAGATCCTGTAATACCGTCATTTATATACTGTAAAATTAATATTTCTTCATGCCAGACCCATAAATTCTGATCAGCCCAAAACACACACACACACACACACACACACACACACACACACACACACACAGGAGGTTATGTAAAAAATGTGCCCTTTTGTTTCAGTAATGTGTTTGGTGCAGAAATCTCTAACATGATCTGTGATCTTCATGAAGGAAGGAACGAACAAACAAAGGAAGGAAGGAAGGAAGGAAGGAAGGAAGGAAATAAAGAGGAACATAAGGAAGGAAGGAAGGAAGGAAGGAAGGAAGGAAGGAAGGAAGGAAGGACTCAGGGGAATAAGGAAGGAAGGAAATGAGGAAGGAATGAAAGAAGGAACAAAGAAAGGATGGAAGGAAATAATGAAGGGAGGAAGGAAGGACATGAGGAAGGAAGGAATGAACGAACGAATGAAAGAAGGAACAAAGGAAGGATGGAAGGAAATAATGAAGGGAGGAAATGAGGGAGAAAGGAAGGATTCAATGAAATGATGGAGGAAGGAAGGAAATAAAGAAGGAAGGAACGAAGGAAGGAAATAATGAAGGGCGGAAATAAGGGAGGGAGGAAGGAAATAAAGAAGAAAATAAAGAAAGAAGGAAGGATGAAAGGAAATGAGAGAGGAAGGAAGGAAATAAAGAAGAAAATGAAAAGGAAAGAAAGACTCAAGGAATTGAGGGAGGGAGGGAGGGAGGGAGGGAGGGAGGGAGGATGGGTGGGGGAAAAAGAAATGAGGAAGTATTGAAGGAAATAATGAAGGGAGGAAATAAGGGAGGAAGGAAAGACAGAAGAAAATAAAGAAGGATGAAAGGAAATGGAAGAGAGGAAGGATGAAAAGAAGAAAGGAAATGAGGAAGGAAAAAAGAAGGAAGGGCGAAAGGAAATGAGGGAGGAAGAAAGGAAGGATGAAAGGAAATGAAGGCAATAAACAAGAAAATAAAGAAGGAAGGGCTTGAGGAAATGAGAGAGGAAGAAAGGAAGGATTCAAGGACATGAGGGAGGAAGGAAGGAAAGAAATGAGGAAGGAAGGAAATAGAGAAGAAAATAAAGAGGGAAGGACTCAAGGAAATCAGAGGAAGGAAGGAAGGTGGAAGGAAGAAGGAAATAAAGAAGGAAGGATTCAAGGAAATGAGGGAGGAAGGAATGAAATAAAGAAGGAAACTAGAAAAGCACTCGGAGAGCGCAGACCTCCGCCAAGAATCCTTTAAAAAAAATCCAGGATCCAGAAGGTGATCCGGATCACCGCCAAAATGTAATGGATTGTTACTTGTGCCCAGTCACACCTCGGGAAAAAATTCAGAGCAATCCGTTCATTACTTTTTCCGTGATGTTGCTAACAGACAAACCAACAAACAAACCAACGCTACCGAAAGCATAACCTCCTTGGCGGAGGTAATAAAGAGGGAAAGACTCAAGGAAATGAGAGAGGAAGGAAGAGAGGATGGAAGGAAATAAAGATGGAAGGAATGAAAGAAGGAAGGAAGGAAATAAAGAAGAAAATAAAGAAGGAAGGAAGGAAGGAAATAAAGAAGAAAATAAAGAAAGAAGGAAGGAAGGAAGGAAGGAAGGAAGGAAATAATGAAGGGAGGAAGGACAAAAGGAAATGAGGGAGGAATGAAGGAAGGAAATGGTTAAGCACGAGATTTGTATTGTATTGATACAGTTTTGTTGCATTGACAGCTTGGTCCTTTATTGTTTGAATCCAAAAATTACCCTTGATTTTTAGTTATTAGTATACGGTAGCGGGCGGCACGGTGGTGTAGTGGTTAGCGCTGTTGCCTCACAGCAAGAAGGTCCTGGGTTCGAGCCCCGGGGCCGGCGAGGGCCTTTCTGTGTGGAGTTTGCATGTTCTCCCCGTGTCCGCGTGGGTTTCCTCCGGGTGCTCCGGTTTCCCCCACAGTCCAAAGACATGCAGGTTAGGTTAACTGGTGACTCTAAATTGAGCGTAGGTGTGAATGTGAGTGTGAATGATTGTCTGTGTCTATGTGTCAGCCCTGTGATGACCTGGCGACTTGTCCAGGGTGTACCCCGCCTTTCGCCCATAGTCAGCTGGGATAGGCTCCAGCTTGCCTGCGACTCTGTAGAAGGATAAAGCGGCTAGAGATAATGAGATGAGATGAGTATACGGTAGCTAATCGTATGGGGCCGAGTAAAATTAAGGATTAATTTCATGAAATTAAGGATCAATTTCACTCGTGATTTTGAAGTTTTGAAATTTTCAAAACTTCGAAATCACGAGTGAAATTGATCCTTAATTTTACAAGGACCCGTACGATTACTTGTTTATAATACCGTATGTACACTACCGTTCAAAAGTTTGGGGTCACCCAGACAATTTTGTGTTTTCCATGAAAAGTCACACTTTTATTTCCCACCATAAGTTGTAAAATGAATAGAAAATATAGTCAAGACATTTTTCTGGCCATTTTGAGCATTTAATCGACCCCACAAATGTGATGCTCCAGAAACTCAATCTGCTCAAAGGAAGCCCACTAGAGAGTCATTTATTTGCCTTTCTGCAGCCCATCTCTTAAACACGGAAAGCCAAAAATGCGTCCTTTTTTTGGTATTTTCATTTTCGCTTGCAGCTTTCAACTGGTTTATCATTTCTTCGTCAAATATAGCGAAATGCGGCATTGCTGAGTCAGCAGAGTCGGCCATTTTGTTGACAAAATTTGCTAATTTTTGGAACCATAACCAAGCAACGGACTAGCCAATAGCATTTCAGAAATACGGCCCTGTGTTAAGGAAAAAAAAAGTCCTCCTTGATTGACCAATCAGAACTGAGTAATTTGGCCATATGTATTATAAAATATATATATATATATATATATATATATATATATATATATATATATATATTTTTTTTTTTTTTTTTTTTAAATTACACCTCAGATGATTATTATTGGGGGCGGCACGGTGGTGTAGTGGTTAGCGCTGTTGCCTCACAGCAAGAAGGTCCGGGTTCGAGCCCCGTGGCCGGCGAGGGCCTTTCTGTGTGGAGTTTGCATGTTCTCCCCGTGTCCGCGTGGGTTTCCTCCGGGTGCTCCGGTTTCCCCCACAGTCCAAAGACATGCAGGTTAGGTTAACTGGTGACTCTAAATTGAGCGTAGGTGTGAATGTGAGTGTGAATGGTTGTCTGTGTCTATGTGTCAGCCCTGTGATGACCTGGCGACTTGTCCAGGGTGTACCCCGCCTTTCGCCCGTAGTCAGCTGGGATAGGCTCCAGCTTGCCTGCGACCCTGTAGAAGGATAAATTGGCTAGAGATAATGAGATGAGATGATTATTATTAAGAATGCCCTGGTCCTCCTTGTTCAATGTAGTCTTCCAATATTTGAAACTGTTCCAACACCAACCTCCTCACCGTAACGGAGCCAATTCACTGCGAGCTTCTATTGCCAAGTGTCACAGGTGTGAGGACGTTGCGCTTTAAGATGATGTGAGATGAAGGATCCGTGTTGTTTCAGTTAAAACTACAAATCTTACAACACACATAATCACACCTCGGGGCAATTTAGCATAACCAGTCCACCTACCAGCATATTTTTGGACACAAACACAAAGGGAAAACATGTGAAACTTCTCCCAGACAATAACCCGAGCTCTGGATCGAACCCAGGACCCTGGAGCTGTGAGGCAGCAGCGGTACCCTACCCTACCCTACCCTCACCATTCCACTTAATAATTTGCTTGTCAATTTATTATCAAGATTAAATTCTCTTAACAGAGGACAGTTTGGTAGTCAGGTCCAGGTTGTGTGTCTTCTGGGACCAGAAATAAGTGTGTATTCAGGATCAGAGGTTAAACTTGTCTTTCTCAGACACACTGGGGAAATGGTGTGTATTTTAACACACGAATCAGCCCTACGCTCTGATGTGTATTTTTTTTCCCCCCTTTTGCTTGCTCTTGGCCTTGGAGTGAGGTCAGGAGTTTAATGGGGAAAACATTTGAAGCAGTGGCACTAAACCAGAGCTTCAGCGAAAGAGCTGGCGCATTTTAGAGCACATTAACCCTCGGCACCTCGGCGGCCTTTACTGAAAACGAAAACGGCAAGCGTCGAAATGATGAAAAAGGAAAAAGGCCATTTGAGAGCAGAGTGCTGTCGTTTGTTGCCATTGATTGGACTGTGTAAATGGCATGGTGGTCTTGATGCATCAGAGTTCGGAGTTAACAGAGCTGAGCAGCGGGCTGGTGAAGGGCTGCGATGTGGCCACAACGGAGACGTTTGATTAAAGGCTAGTCATTATTAAATGAGCTCAAATGAAGTCTCTGGTTGTCCTCGTAGGTTAAAGTTCATTCATTTTAACCGGGTTCCTGCTCGTCGTTTGTTTATCATCACAGCAAATTACTTGAGTGAACGGCGTCAATGAATGGCACATAGACATCATCGTGAGAAAGCCTGACCTGAAAGAAAGAAAAAAAAAATCCCACCCACCCCCGTTTCTGGAAAACACAAAACACCACTCAGGGTGTGCCACGTCCCGGCATGATCACAGCCTGCTTGCATTATGATAGCAGCATTTTTCTCCACAGCCCTTTTCCTCTTTCATACATATTAAAATTGTTTTCTCTCACACACAGATGATTTTTTGAGGGCACTGCTTGTGACAGTGCGGTGAGCCGTGTGTGCAGAGAAAACGCTGTCCCACTTAACGCTGCAGCCGCGTCGCTCGTTAGCACGCCTGCGCGTACGCCCGCCTGTGCCCATGCCGCCGTCTCTTTGTTTGATGAAGCTCTCCAAGGGCAGCTCATTCTTGAAGTGTCAAGTAGCGTGTGTGTGTGTGTGTGTGTGTGTGTGTGTGTGTGTGTGTGTGTGTGTATTGGGAAAGGAGATCAAACGTGCCAGAATGGGGCTCAGTCACCTCACACCAGCAACAACGTAATCTCTCGCTGCGTTTAAACGGGAACTGTTTATCGTCACATCAACCCACATGCCATTCTCGTGCTTGTGTATGTGTGATGCAGATTTAAAAAGTACGCCGTAAACAGTGGTCATGGAAAAGACCTGGAATGACGAAACACTGGATGGAGGTGACACTGAGGTTCTCGACTCGTGTGGATGGATTCACTGCTAGAGCGGGAAGTTCTGAAGTCGCACAAGATGGAAATAAAGGCCTGACACTCTCACTATAATCCACGCTGTTAAAGAAAATATCTCACAAATGAGCTAAAAGTCGCTCTTTGTGTCTGTCCTGCATGTTGAATTCGTTCTTAATTATATAACCACTAAAGCGATGGAAATAGACGGGACTGTTTTTCATCACAGACGCCGCCATAACTCCATCATGTGTGACGTCATTTTCCGCCAGCACAGTGGAGTGCATGCTATACTACAATAGAGCTGCAGCTACAATTATCGACAGCCCATGATTATCGACACCTTTTCAGATTTACCAATAAAAAACTATTTTACAAAGCTGAGTTTCAGTTACAACAGTTATTATTGGTGAATTAATCAACCGGAAGACCCCCCCCCCCTTGCCCTTTGATCTTATCGTCTGATGACGCAACTCATTGCCTGAGATGGAATTTTTTAGCACGATCAGCAATTTGAAGAAAACCCGGACGTTATCATCGCAGGTAAGCATGGTGGAAAGATCATGGACATGTTTTTTACTGATCAAATTCACCGATATTTCATGATCTCCTTGTCGAAACCTACTTTGTTTCTTGGTCTTTCATTTGACAGCCGCCATTTTGTATCTAAACGCGCGTTTGAGAAGTCACGTGAGGTGTCGATAATAGTGATCACTTTCACCGGTGTCCACCATTATCGACACCCTGTGGAATTAAGTGACATTTACAACTGTTAGGGATCGATCTTTGTGTAACATTGTTGAAGTAGATGAAGTACTTTAAAAAAAATAAATAAATAAATAAAAGTGCTGTGATTTTTTTTTTTTCTGATTCTTAACAGAATGGAATGTCTCACCTCATCTCATTATCTCTAGCCGCTTTATCCTTCTACAGGGTCGCAGGCAAGCTGGAGCCTATCCCAGCTGACTACGGGCGAGAGGCGGGGTACACCCTGGACAAGTCGCCAGGTCATCACAGGGCTGACACATAGACACAGACAACCATTCACACTCACATTCACACCTACGGTCAATTTAGAGTCACCAGTTAACCTAACCTGCATGTCTTTGGACTGTGGGGGAAACCGGAGCACCCGGAGGAAACCCACGCAGACACAGGGAGAACATGCAAACTCCACACAGAAAGGCCCTCGCCGGCCACGGGGCTCGAACCCGGACCTTCTTGCTGTGAGGCGACAGCGCTAACCACTACACCACCGTGCCGCCAGAATGGAATGTTTATAGAGTATTTGGAATCCGATTGCAATAAATAGAATTAGACCAGAATTAAATTCCGAGCATATAAAAAAATGACATGCTTGAAATATTCAGATTTTTCTATTCATTCAGAAAATATTGTTTTGCAGTTTGTTGTAAATATCTACCACATATTACAATATCAGTAGACGTTTTATATTTTGGTTCGAGGAATGAGATGCGACCTTTGACCTGGATTTCCATGTGGTTATAATGTCGATTCCCTGTTGATGTTTATTGTTAAACTACAAAACTAGAAATTAATCCAAACAACAACGAAATGATGAACAAAACATGATCTACGAAAATACTTAGAAAGTGGAAGAAAATGATTTTCTGCCGCAGGTTAAACATTATCAGTTCATTTGTTTGCAAACATTAGAATTACTTCCTCATTTACGTAAACACCGACATCCATATATTTATATAAAAGATATTTTGTACTAAATATAAGTCTATGTAAAACAAATTTTAAATAAAAACTATGCTTTGTTAACTTAATACCACATACCGGGTATTATTATGATTTTTAAAAAAATAAATAATCATCTGGATGTCGATAATTGTAGAACGGTGTCGGTAACTGTGGACAAAGGTGTCGATAATTGTGGAACGGTGTCACATGACCTGATACGCTAAGTAATCAGGAATCAACTAATTTTTTTTTTTCCAGTGGAAGTTTGAGTAATTATTCATGCACAATTTACGTATTGAAAGTCTTTTCTACTTTTGCAACGGCCAAAAGATCGTTAAGGTGTCGATAATTGAAGCCGCCGCTCTAGATTATAGAATAATATTATGGACTAGCGTGACTTCTTGGTCAGTTTGTTTGCATTTCTCCACAAAAATTATGGCAATGCAGGATTAGAAAAGGAATCAAAATAAAGCGCCCTGTGATGACCTGGCGACTTGTCCAGGGTGTACCCCGCCTTTCGCCCGTAGTCAGCTGGGATAGGCTCCAGCTTGCCTGCGACCCTGTAGAACAGGATAAAGCGGCTAGAGATAATGAGATGAGATGAGATATGAGATCAAAATAAAGCAGTGGCTAGTTTATTGCCTGTTTATTTAAAAATATATACTGTATTTATCTGCTTATCTTCCATCCGTTTGATGCATGACACGGTAGGTATGCTGTGGTGCTGCCATGTTGGTGTTTTGTGGTGAAATAACATTGGGACCACGTCTGGCTTCAGTTGTCGTTTCTGCCTCGTGTCTCACTTCTTCCCAGTGATTTTTTCATACAAGTCCTCCACAAATCCACAATCTTCTGTAAAATGCTCACTGCACCGCAATTCACTGCTTTTTCCAGGAGTAAAGTTTTCTCACTTTACTTCATGAAGCCACTTGGCCAAACGTCTTGGATCCAGGATGGAATGACAAAGATGTGCGGAATCTTATGTCACGCAGCGCCACCTTCATTTTCGTCTCCTAATCCATCATTCCAATGTATCTGGCTAATCTAGTACGGCCGTGCCCACAGGGAAATGACCCAAAGGACTGACGTTACAACTTTAACACGTTTTTTTTTAATCTAAAGTCCGCTTAATTCTTTCATCTAGAACATCTTGTGTATTAGTGTATAATGATGACATTTCATAACCCCGCAATTTCAAAATTTCCTGGTCAATCGCTTTCACATGCACCCAACTGAAACACCCGTTTCAGTAGTGCACTCTTTTCTCAGTTATGTGGATGTGTCACCAACAATGTATTTCATTTCATGTTTCTTCAGGATGAAGTCACGTTTGTTCAGTAATGTATGGTATCTGGGAAAATCTTTGACATGAAGAAATTGTCATATTTCCTCCCAAACTACAGAATTTTCTGATCTGAAATATTATTTGTCTCAATCTTAGCATGTCGAGTTACTCCTACAGTGGTGCTTGAAAGTTTGTGAGCCCTTTAGAATTTTCTATATTTCTGCATAAATATGACCTAAAACATCATCAGATTTTCACACAAGTCCTAAAAGTAGATAAAGAGAACCCAGTTAAACAAATGAGACAAAAATATTATACTTGGTCATTTATTTATTGAGGAAAATGATCCAATGTTACATATCTGTGAATGGCAAAAGTATGTGAACCTTTGCTTTCAGTATCTGGTGTGACCCCCTTGTGCAGCAATAACTGCAACTAAACGTTTCCGGTAACTGTTGATCAGTCCTGCACACCGGCTTGGAGGAATTTTAGCCCATTCCTCCGTACAGAACAGCTTCAACTCTGGGATGTTGGTGGGTTTCCTCACATGAACTGCTCGCTTTAGGTCCTTCCACAACATTTCGATTGGATTAAGGTCAGGACTTTGACTTGGCCATTCCAAAACATTAACTTTATTCTTCTTTAACCATTCTTTGGTAGAACGACTTGTGTGCTTAGGGTCGTTGTCTTGCTGCATGACCCACCTTCTCTTGAGATTCAGTTCATGGACAGATGTCCTGACATTTTCCTTTAGAATTCGCTGGTATAATTCAGAATTCATTGTTCCATCAATGATGGCAAGCCGTCCTGGTCCAGATGCAGCAAAACAGGCCCAAACCATGATACTACCACCACCATGTTTCACAGATGGGATAAGGTTCTTATGCTGTAATGCAGTGTTTTCCTTTCTCCAAACATGAGGCCTCTCATTTAAACCAAAAAGTTCTATTTTGGTCTTGTCCATCAACAAAACATTTTTCCAATAACCTTCTGGCTTGTCCACATTAGCTTTAGCAAACTGCAGATGAGCAGCCAGCAATGTTCTTTTTGGAGAGCAGTGGCTTTCTGCTTGCAACCCTGCCATGCACACCATTGTGTTGATCAGTATTCTCCTGATGGTGGACTCATGAACATTAACATTAGCCAATGTGAGAGAGGCCTTCAGCTGCTTAGAAGTTACCCTGGGGTCCTTTGTGACCTCGCCGACTATTATACGCCTTGCTCTTGGAGTGATCTTTGTTGGTCGACCACTCCTGGGGAAGGGAACAATGGTCTTGAATTTCCTCCATTTGTACACAATCTGTCTGACTGTGGATTGGTGGAGTCCAAACTCTTTAGAGATGGTTTTGTAACCTTTTCCAGCCTGATGAGCATCAACAACGCTTTTTCTGAGGTCCACAGAAATCTCCTTTGTTCGTGCCATGATACACTTCCACAAACATGTGTTGTGAAGATCAGACTTTGATAGATCCCTGTTCTTTAAATAAAACAGGGTGCCCACTCACACCTGATTGTCATCCCATTGATTGAAAACACCTGACTCTAATTTCACCTTCAAATTAACTGCTAATCACATACTTTTGCCACTCACAGATGTGTAATATTGGATCATTTTCCTCAATAAATAAATGACCAAGTATAATATGTTTGTCTGATTTGTTTAACTGGGTTCTCTTTATCTACTTTTAGGACTTGTGTGAAAATCTGATGATGTTTTAGGTCATATTTATGCAGAAATATAGACAATTCTAAAGGGTTCACAAACTTTCAAGCATCACTGTAAAAGTGAAAAAGGAACAAAATTACATTGAAATATTTCATTCTGACTGTGGTGCAGGACATTTTGACAAGCTTTTTAAGCCATATTTATGCAGACTGACTGTTTTTACTGCTACATTTAGTAAAACAGCTCCTTCTCCAACATGACCTTTGCAGGAAGATTTCTATACATTATGTCATTCTGTGAAAACTGAGTATCAATATTGGCCACTCCGGCCCACCATATACAGTATTTGTTTACAACATCTCCCCTCTGAGTGTACCGTAGCCCTGACGCTCGGCACACAAGCATACTAATGCTAATATGCTGCTCTATAGTCCTGTCATGCCTGTTTAGGCTGGTTAATGCTCTAACATCTCTCTGCTTGGCTGGGCCCATATGTCATTTCGAGAGGGAGTGTGTGCTCTGGAGTTGGTCTGACATGCAGCAGGCCGTGGTGCTTGAAACAAAAATTATAAAAATGCTGTCTCTGCTCATTGGGCCATCCAATTTACAAGCACCGTAACTCCACCCTTTCGACACACAATCAGACTACCAACACCAAAACAGACGTCATGGTGTTGCCTTGAAGTTGGGATGCATGACAGGCTCTTTTTGTTCCTTTCCGAGCGCTTTTTTTTTTTTCAGGTGTGCACCTGCATCCGTGTTGATGAGTTGAGTTGGAAGCATGCCCATCATCTCTTCGTCCGTTTTTGTACCATGTGCAGGAAACACACCTGGGTGGTGAAGTGAGCGTCCATTCGGAATTGACTCTACTGCTGTCATAACACTCAGTCGCTGTCATTACATAACAGAAATGCGAGTGCTGGTAGCTGCAGGGCATCTTATGATGATGTCACACCTAATTTGTTTGCTAAGGTCAACAAAAGTGATGGATTTGCACAACTGTCTTTTGTTTATTTGCTTCATTTGGGTCACAATCATCTGTTTTCAAGTGCACCAAATCGTACAAGAAAAACCGTGTTCTTTGGCTTGGATGGACACTTGTTGCTTTACCTCAGTACCTCGTGCAGATATATTTTTAAAGGGGGATCCTCAAATATTATAACTGTCAGCTACCAGTTAAGTTGCCAAAATCATTCATAACTTAAGGTTACTCGGTTTCTCAGAGGTTTCTTTGCACACTGGGATTATAAGATATTTTGGGAACACTTTCCTTCACTGACATTATATACTTATTAATGTGAACAAACTGAGCATCATTAATATACCATAAATAACATTAACAAAATAACTAACATTTAATTGTTAAGGATGTATTGATTGATATTTTAAATAAGCCAAATAATCAACACATAAACATGACTTCAAAATAGCCAACAGGGATCAGTGATGTTTTTGAATAGCCAAAAGGAATCACTGAGGTTTAGGAATAGCCAGTGGGAATCACTGAGGATTAGGAATAGCCAATAGGCATCTCTGATCTTTCAGAATAGCCAGTAGAGGTTACTGATGTTTAGGAAAAGCCAGTAGGAATGACTGATGTTTCAAAATAGTCAATAGGAATCAGTAATGTTTTGGAAAAGCCAATGGGAATCACTGATGTTCAGGAGTAACCAGTAGGAATCAACGATGTTACAAAATAGCAAATGGAAATCACTGATGTTTCAAAAGAGCCAGTAGGGGTTACTGATGTTTGGGGAAAGCCAGTAGGAATCACTGATGTTTCAGAACAGCCAATTAGAATCACTGTTCTTTGAGACTAGCCAATGTGAATCACTGATGTTTAGGAATAGCCAGTAGGAATCACTGGTGTTTAGGAATAGCCAGTGGGAATCACTGTTTCGGAATAGCCAGTGGGAATCACTGATGTTTCAGAATAGCCAATAGGAACCACTGATTTTTAGGAATAGCCAGTAGGAACCACTGATGTTTAGGAATAGCCAATAGGGATCACTGATGTTTAGGAATAGCCAATAGGAATCACTGATGTTTCAGAATAGCCAATAGGGATCACTGATGTTTAGGAATAGCCAATAAGAATCACTGATGTTTAGGAACAGCCAATAGGAGTCACTGATGTTTAGGAATAGCCAGTGGGAATCACTGATGTTTCGGAATAGCCAGTGGGAATCACTGATGTTTCAGAATAGCCAATAGGGATCACTGATGTTTCAGAATAGCCAATAGGAACCACTGATTTTTAGGAATAGCCAATAGGGATCACTGATGTTTCAGAATAGCCAGTAGGAACCACTGATTTTTAGGAATAGCCAATGGGAATCACTGATGTTTCAGAATAGCCAATAGGGGTTACTGATGGTTCTAGATTCAGCTTGTTCCTATTTCATCATATTTTTTGTCAACAGTACTCCAGTGTAATATTATAAGGAGTACTATCAAATCTATTTATTACTGTAACACTTAATTACAGTATCTATTTTCATCATTAAGCGTTAAACTCCAAAAATGCCTCTCTCAAAGTATCCAAGATTCAGGGACTTTTTTCCTGCCATATTGATCCCTGTGTGTTTATGCTGAGAATCAGTGCTGCAGCTGAAAGCAGACAGACCAACAAGTGTCTCATTAGGCGGAGGAGATGCTGTGGAATCAGATGACTTGGCATTGGGGTTAATAGCCTCGCTCGGCTCATGCCAGCAGCACGGCTTCATTCATTACAGCATGCAGCCGAGCAGCGTTGCTCATCATGGCTAACAATAGCCCCCCTTCATTAAAGAAATCTCAAAATCATTACATTAAAACACGAGCGATGATTGTGCGCCCGATACGTCCGTTATACGTTTGCCTGCAGCTTGAACGTGGCTAAGAATGTTTACGTGAAATTAGCCAACAGGGCAAGAGAGTCACATGATATTGTTATAATCGCTCTCTTTAATCAGCTCTCAGTATTGGATCAAACCATTATTGTTGAGCATAAGCAGAACCATATGGAGGATATGACTGATGAGGAGAGTGCTCAGTATGAATAATACTTGCAAATGTTTGGAGTAAAATCTGGCAACGTAGTGGCTATCTGTGATTTCACAGCAATTTCATTCTTAAAATAATTCTCAATGCCCCGGTGGCCGTTGTGTAAGAGAAGAGCCGTTCGGCCATCTACAGTAACAGGCTCCATTGAGCAACACTTTGCAGTCGCTCCAGCTTCGCTCCTCTGCCATGTCAGATGAGTCACAGCATACGTTTTGGCTCACACAGAAGAGCATTGAACTTGAATGAAAAAGAAGCCTGGCCACATGGCTAGAGCACGTTTTCCCTGCCAGAGTAAAGAGTGTGTTCGGCCCATGCCGAGCTGCAGCAGCTGCTCATCAAGAGCTGTTGCATAAGCAGGAAGAGGTTGGGAGGTGGGGGGTGATGTGAAGTGTAATGGTCCCAGCTGCGTGTGATGGTGTGCAGGCCGCAAGAGCAATCATACGTTCCCAAGACAGCACGAGCTTTCTGGATTCACTGGACCACTTCTCTGCCATAACACATCGTTCAGCAGTGTTTCTCACCATGTGGCTGATTGAAGCTGAATAAGGCCGATCAAGAAAATCACTGCACGGGGCTCTGTTTTCATTCTGATATCAAATGGGTTTGAGATTTCTTCTTTTGTATTTCCGATCAAATTTGCGATTACTATTATTTATTTCATGTGTATATATCTCTACAGTCCTGTGCAAAAGTCTTTGGCACCCTATTTTTTCAAACAAACTTTGTTATAGAGTTCTATTTTATGACTTTTACATTATCAAAGACTTCTACATTAGGGGAAGCCATGGAAGCCATGGCCAAGGTCATCGTAAACAGTAGGTGCTAAAGAAGCATTCCAGCCAGAGAAGACTGGTGGTTTGAAACAGGAATAAAAGAAGCCATCTTCGTCAATCTGGAACGACTATCACTGAACAGAGGAGGTGGTCTGAGACACCATTTATCAGCCACCTACAATGCAGTCCTTGGCACACTTCCCAGAAAACTGAATACACATCCACACCGGCAGTCAGCTGACCTCAATGACTCGCATGACAGCAGAGAGAGCCAATAACCCTAACGACCCTCTAGGCTGCTAATACCGTTCACACCTGGCCTCCAGTGACCCTAACATCTACAGGATGACTCAGGCTACATCCACACGACAACGGCAACGAGATGTTATTTTAAAAATATCGCGTCCAAATGGGCAACGATCAGTAAAATATCAGGTCCATATGGCAACGCAACACTTGCTGAAAACGATGCAATACACATGCCACACCTCTAGGGGCGCTGTAAGACGGTCCCTTCGGAGACACCAGAACAATAGAAGAAGTAAGGACGCATGCGCATAAACTATTATGCGCGAGACTTCATATTAGCCACAAAGTCAGAAAAATCTGTTCGTAAAATTACATTATAATGACCAAATACAATGAAAAGTATTTTTCCAGTCTCACCTGTGAAAGGTAATCCCATGTGATCTCGTTTGGACGGCAAACCTGTTGGTACAGTTAAACGCAGCACATGAATGAGGCATCTTTATTCTCCGCTTTGACCCATCCAATATGGCGGCGAGGATGACGTATGATTCTACGCGGAAGGCGGCGTCTTTAATGGTCCGGAATAAATTGAATGCTACACGTTGATGGATTAATTTGTTCTTCTACGCCCTTTTTGAGGAATGTATTGTAGGACTTAAACCAACATCTGAAGAGGTGAGATCGCTTCTTTTTTTCCCTATTTTTGCTGGCGGGATTGACTCTGCCTTAAGGGCTATTCTCTCTCTCTCTCTCTCTCTCTCTCTCACTTTGCACCATTACACAATAAATATTCACAGTGAAAATATTTTGTAAGCGCGTTTCATGAACCAAGTTATAGGATTTGTTGACAACTCGCATCGAGTTCGTTACACTTCTACCCGGCGTGAAGCACTCACAGTCATGTGGTTGTGACGTCATCGTAAACAAATCCGTTCTACTCATCCAGACGACTTCGCAACGGCAACGTTGCCAGATCTTTCCACTCTGGAACCCGTTCTCAAAAGATTGCGTTGTGGGGCACCCAAAACGCCGGTGCCGTGTGGACGCCAGGCCGAAACGATAAACAATTGTATCGTATTCACCTGAATCCGTTGCCGTGTGGACAGGGCCTGAGAGGGTCAATGACCCATGTGACCTCAACGACTCTCCTTAGGGTTGCTTTTGGTCCACTAGAGAATAAATACCTGGAACTCTGCACTAGTCAGACAGAACTGAAGAAGCCTTTCAGATGAGAGGTGAAACATCTCCAAGGAAGTCCATGGCCAAAGGTTAGAGAAACAGCTTCGGGACCAAAAGATCGCTGGTTTGATTCCCTGAACCAGCAGGATTGGCTCAAGTGCCCTTGAGCAAGGCACCTAACCCCCAACTGCTCTGGCAAGCGTAGTTGTGTCTGATTAGCCAAAGAAAAACTGGTGATGTGATTATCAGTTCGGGCAAGAACTCGTCCACAATAAACATTATCGAGTCAGTGCTAAAATGTCTTAGAGTTCCAAACGTTCATTTTTCCAGCACAACATTAAATGTTACAGAAAGAAAAAAGTTTGTATCTAAGCAGCATATTACATACTGTAAGAGACCAGTTTTCAGATTAAAAAAGAAAACATAATGAAGGCTTCTGGGTTTTGGTGCAAAAGTCAGAAGCAAGTGTGACAGTCAAAGTGTCCAGAAGAACTATGTCACTGTGGCTGGTTCTGCAAGATGTTCAGTAAAACCTACAGCTCATTTCCTTATAAAACTGCAGTTGTTGGACCTGAGAGTACTCATCGTTGGCTGTCCATCGCTAGTGATGATGAACTGCTTCATTAGAATGTGCAGAAACTCAGATGGGCCACAAGGCCCACACCAGAGCAACAGACTTGTCTGCTAGCTGAGCTGCCATGGAATGTCTGTCTTCGTGAGCCCTCATATACACCCTTTGATGCTTGTCTTCTATTGCAGACACTGAGCTTTGACCTATGCTTCGCCATGTTCCTCTATCCGATGCATCCCTTTCCCACGTCTGATCAATAACTCCGGCATTCTTCATGTTCCTCTTCAAGATGTCTTTGTACCTCAGTTTCTGTCCTCCTCATCTCCTCTTTCCTTGGCTCAGTTCTCCGTAGAAAATGGCTTTGAGTAGTCACGTATCAGGCATGCGCCAGATGTGTCCAGCCCAGTGAAGTTGGGAGGCTGTGATCAGGGCTTCCACGCTTACTGTTACTGGTTCACCTGAGGACTTCTACATTGGGGACCTTGTCCTGCCTGCCATCTTATTTTGAGGGTTTGACGCAGGTATTGGAGTTGTAGCCTGGTCAGTTTCTTGAAATGTTTACGGTAGCGTGTCATGCATTCAGTCATCATCATCTTCCCCATTTGGGTTTCAAAAACCCTGAGGGTGCTCCTGTTAGCACTCTGTCCAACAGTCTCAAGAAGTCAGTTTTATCCATCATTGTCTGTCTTATCTGCTGGGCATCCATACCCAACAGATTCTCAACCTTAGTCCATCTTGGTGATCTGACCTCAAAGAGAAGTTGTTATTGCAAGCAGTCATTGCCCATCCTACAGATGTACGCTGTATATTTAAGTTGCTGTTCGTAACATGTCAGCTTAATAGGTGGGGTGTTGGTCATCTCACGTAGGTCTGCATTTGATAGTCTGAAGCTCCAGTCCACGTCCCTCCCGACATCAGTGCCTTGTGAGTCAGGAGCATTCTTTCGCTTGAAGCCATCCTTTACCATTTGACGCAGGAAGCTGTGCCATACAAAAAAGCAAGTGGCGTTAAGCAGAGATGGTAAGACTACAGCGTTGTACTTTCAACTTGGTGGTTCTCTTGATGTCATGGCGAGACCATAGTTGCTTTTGTAATGCACCGAAGGCTTTGGTGGCAGCTTGAATCTGGCGGTCTACCTCCAGGTCTGATGAGTTTATGTTGGTAACTTCATTGGCTAAGCAGATGAAACTCTCAGAACTCCTAAGAGACGTTCCATCGACCAAAAACCTGAAAACAAAGCAAAACTATAAACAGCAGTAAGCCGTAATAAATGAAACAAAGTCAATATTTGGTGTGAGACGACCCTTTGGTTTAAAAAAAAAAAATTAGGCTCAGCTCAGGTAGCACCTGAGACTACTATTTTTTATTTATTTATTTTAAACCAAAGGGTCGTCTCACATCAACTATTGACTTTGTTTCATTTATTATGGCTTACTGCTGTTTATAGGGGTTTTAACTGGTGAAACATCTCATCATCTCTAGCCGCTTTATCCTTCTACAGGGTCGCAGGCAAGCTGGAGCCTATCCCAGCTGACTACGGGCGAAAGGCGGGGTACACCCTGGACAAGTCACCAGGTCATCACAGGGCTGACACATAGACACAGACAACCATTCACACTCACATTCACACCTACGGTCAATTTAGAGTCACCAGTTAACCTAACCTGCATGTCTTTGGACTGTGGGGGAAACCGGAGCGCCCGGAGGAAACCCACGCGGACACGGGGAGAACATGCAAACTCCACACAGAAAGGCCTTCGCCGGCCACGAACCCGGACCTTCTTGCTGTGAGGCGACAGCGATAACCACTACACCACCGTGCCGCCCGGTGAAACATTACATTTCATTATTTTTTTAAGCCATTTTTGGTCTTCAGCATTTCTTTACATGTGCCTAAGACTTTTGCACAGTACTGTACATTTACAAATATTTGCTGGAGAACATATTTCCTTTTAAAACCCACTTTACCTATAACGCTAAAATGCTAAAATTGAATTTCTGTACAGAAATAAACCTTGTTTTGTTTTGTTCTGTTTTTTCCCTTCCATGAGAAAACTCATTGTCCAAATACCTGTTCCTGGATTATGAAAACAGGAGCAATGCTTACACTTCCCCAGCTATGCTCAATTTTTAAATGTAATCTACCACAGTGCCTTCTATTTTATTACCAATGAATAAATTCAGAACTCAGCATTGGGTTAGATATGAAAAAGTTAATAAGCACTAGCTATTATTAACTACTATAAAGGAATTGCACTGCATTTTATTTATTTGTAAGCCACTTTTGGTCCCCTCTTATCTCTTCTCTCTCATCTCTTATCTTGTTGCTCCTCGTTAAGCCACAGCTTCGTTTAATCAGTGTGTAGCAGCAAAGTTGTGTCATAACAACAGTTTGTAATCAATCGGTAATTTTTCTAATGATATTTTTATTTCATAGCGTGCAGCTGTAAGTAAGGGATGAAACATGGCAAAACCTGCAGTGTTGAAAGAACACCTATAGCGCTTCCAGACAAATAAATACTGCAGGGGTTAATTTAACACTGCAGGTGTTCATTCATTACTGCGGATTTTGCTTTATGTTGAATAATGGGATTCTGCATTAAAAAAAAAAAAAACGTAGGTAATGGGCTACCCTGTTTTTGCAGCTCTTAAAAATACAATAGTTATGTCAGGGCTTCCCATAAACCCCTCTTTTTTTAGTATCCCTGCAATTATACAGTGTCTTGCAAAAGTATTCATCCCCCTTGGTGTTTGTCCTGTTTTGCTGCGCTGCAAGCTGGAATTAAAATGGATTTTGGGAGGGTTAGCACCATTTGATTTACACAACATGCCGACCACTTTAAAGGTGCACATTGTTATTTTATTGTGACACAAACAATAATCTCATCTCATTATCTGTAGCCGCTTTATCCTGTTCTACAGGGTCGCAGGCAACTATCCCAGCTGACTACGGGCGAAAGGCGGGGTACACCCTGGACAAGTCGCCAGGTCATCACAGGGCTGACACATAGACACAGACAACCATTCACACTCACAGTCAATTTAGAGTCACCAGTTAACCTAACCTGCATGTCTTTGGACTGTGGGGGAAACCGGAGCACCCGGAGGAAACCCACGCGGACAACATGCAAACTCTGCACAGAAAGGCCCTCGCCGGCCATGGGGCTCGAACCCGGACCTTCTTGCTATGAGGCGACAGCGCTAACCACTACACCACCGTGCCGCCAGAAACCGGGAGTGTACATAGGTATTCACCCCCTTTCATATGAAACCCTTAAATAAGAGCTGGTCCAACTAATTCACTTCCTAAGTCGCATAATTAGTTGATTAAGATCCACCTGTGTGCAATCAAAATGTCACATGATCTGTCACATGTTGTCTGTATAAATCAACCTGTTCTGGAAGGACCCTGACTCTGCAACACGACTAAGCAAGCAACATGAAAACCATGGAGCCTCCAAACAGGTCAGAGACAAAGTTGTGGAGAAGTAGAAATCAGGGTTGGGTTATAAAAAATATCCCAAACTTTGAATATCTCAGGGAGCACCATTAAATCCATTATAGCAAAATGGAAAGAATATGGCACCACTACAAACCTGACAAGAGAAGACCGCCCACCAAAACTCACAGATCGGGCAAGGAGGGCATTAATCAGAGATGCAACAAAGACACCAAAGATAACACTGAAGGAGCTGCAAAGATCCACAGTGGAGATGGGAATATCTGTCCATAGGAGTGCTTTAAGCCGTACACTCTACAGAGCGGGGCTTTATGGAAGAGTGGCCAGGAAAAAAAGTAATTGCTTAAGAAAACACGTTTGGGGTTTACCCAACAGCATGTGGCAGACTCCCCAAACACATGGAAGAAGATTCTCTGGTCAAATGAGACTAAAATTGAGCTTTTTGGCCATCATGGGAAACGCCATGTGTGGTGCAAACCCAACACCCTGAGAACACCATTCCTACAGTGAAGCATGGTGGTGGCAGCATCATGCTGCGGGGATATTTTTCATCTGCAGGGACAGGAAAGCTGGTCAGGACTGAAGTAAAGATGGATGGCACTAAATCCAGGGCAATTCTGGAGGGAAACCTGTTTGAGTCAGCCAGACGTTTGAGACTGGGACGAAGGTTCATGTTCCAGCAGGACAATGACCCTAAACATACTGCTAAAGCTACAGTGGAGTGGTTTAACTCTTTACCCCTTAATGACGACATATGACAACCCCGTGTATATCCCATAATGACAACATATGATGCCTTGTCTAAAACCTTGTCAAAACCTTGTCTTTAGACTTTTTTTCTTGTACTGTAAATATGTTCTCAGGGTGAACAGTATATACATATACAAGGGTGGCTGTAGCAACTGCTTTAAGGGGTAAAGAGTTAAAGGGAAACATTTAAATGTCTTGGAAAGGCCTAATCAAAGCCCAGACGTCAATCCAGTTGAGAATCTGTGGCATAACTTGATTGCTGTACACCAACGCAACCCATCTAACTTGAAGGAGTTGGAGGAGTTTTGCCTTGAGGAATGGGCAAAAATCCCAGTGGCTAGATGTGCTAAGCTAACAGAGACACACCCCAAGAGACTTGCAGCTGTAATTGCAGTAAAAGTTGGCTCTACAAAGTATTGACTTTGGGGGAGTGAATACTTATGCACACTCCAGATTTCTGTTTTTTTCATCTTAATTATTGTTTGTGTTACAATAAAACTACAATTTTCACCTTTAAAGTGGTAGGCATGTTGTGTAAATCAAATGGTGCTAACCTTCCAAAAATCCATTTTAATTCCAGCTTGTAATGCAACAAAACAGGACAAACACCAAGGGGGATGAATACTTTTGCAAGACACTGTAGGCCTACTACTTTAGTAATGTCCTGTGCATGACTCCAGAACCGTGGACCGTGGACAGACTGTACCGTAGGTTACCTTCTTATTAATAAATCAGTTTAATTGCTTATGTATTATACTACACTTATACAGTCTTAGTATCTTCCCTGCAAGCACTGCATACAAGAGTGAAACATCACAAACAGGTTCTTTTTGACATTTAACAAAGCTTTAATAAATTTAATAAGTGTAAGAGCTCACATCTGCAGATATTCTGCACTCACAGAGTCTAATGACAGGACTGGGATTGTGTAACACACTGCAGCTTATAAAAGGGCGCTGAACCCTGAGCTGCACAAACAACAAACAGCTGAGTTGGTCGGGTTAGAGTCATGCACGTCCGAGTGCAGGGGGTTCATTTCTGTTTTCATACACTGGTTTAGTAAATACAGAGTAGAGAGACAGTGGTGCTTGAAAGTTTGTGAACTCTTAATAATTTTCTATATTTCTGCATAAATATGGCCTAAAACATCATCCGATTTTCACACAAGTCCTAAAAGTAGATAAAGAGAACCCAGTTAAACAAATGAGACAAAAATATTATACTTGGTCATTTATTTATTGAGTAAAATGATCCAATATTACATATCTGTGAGTGGCAAAAGTATGTGAACCTCTAGGATTAGCAGTTAATTTGAAGGTGAAATTAGAGTCAGGTGTTTTCAATCAATGGGATGACAATCAGGTGTGAGTGGGCACCCTGTTTTATTTAAAGAACAGGGATCTATCAAAGTCTGATCTTCACAACACATGTTTATGGAAGTGTAGCATGGCATGAACAAAGGAGATTTCTGAGGACCTCAAAAAAAGTGTTGTTGATGCTCGTCAGGCTGGAAAAGGTTACAAAACCATCTCTAAAGAGTTTGGACTCCACCAATCCACAGTCAGACAGATTGTGTACAAATGGAGGAAATTCAAGACCATTGTTACCCTCCCCAGGCGTGGTCGACCAACAAAGATCACTCCAAGAGCAAGGTGTGTAATAGTCGGCAAGGTCACTAAGGACCCCAGGGTAACTTCTAAGCAACTGAAGGCCTCTCTCACATTGACTAATGTTAATGTTCATGAGTCCACCATCAGGAGAACACTGAACAACAATGGTGTGCATGGCAGGGTTGCAAGGAGAAAGCCACTGCTCTCCAAAAAGAACATTGCTGCTCGTCTGCAGTTTGCTAAAGATCACGTGGACAAGCCCGAAGGCTATTGGAAAAATGTTTTGTGGATGGATGAGACCAAAATAGAACTTTTTGGTTTAAATGAGAAGCGTTATATTTGGAGAAAGGAAAACACTGCATTCCAGCATAAGAACCTTATCCCATCTGTGAGACATGGTGGTGGTAGTATCATGGTTTGGGCCTGTTTTGCTGCATCTGGGCCAGGATGGCTTGGCATAATTGATGGAACAATGAATTCTGAATTACATTATACCAGCAAATTCTAAAGGAAAATGTCAGGACATCTGTCCATGAACTGAATCTCAAGAGAAGGTGGGTCATGCAGCAAGACAATGACCCTGAGCACACAAGTTGTTCTACCAAAGAATGGTTAAAGAAGAATAAAGTTAATGTTTTGGAATGGCCAAGTCAAAGTCCTGACCTTAATCTAATCGAAATGTTGTGGAAGGACCTGAAGCAAGCAGTTCATGTGAAACCCACCAACATCTCAGAGTTGAAGCTGTTCTGTACGGAGGAATGGGCTAAAATTCCTCCAAGCCGGTGTGCAGGACTGATCAACAGTTACCGGAAACGTTTAGTTGCAGTTATTGCTGCACAAGGGGGTCGCACCAGATATTGAAAGCAAAGGTTCACATACTTTTGCCATTCACAGATATGTAATATTGGATCATTTTCCTCAATAAATAAATGACCAAGTATAATATTTTCATCTCATTTGTTTAACTGGGTTCTCTTTATCTACTTTTAGGACTTGTGTGAAAATCTGATGATGTTTTAGGTCATATTTATGCAGAAATATAGAAAATTCTAAAGGGTTCACAAACTTTCAAGCACCACTGTATCTGTATTGACCATCAAATTAGTATATGATATTCAGTATGAGTCAAAAGTTTGGACACACCGACTCATTCCGAGGTTTTTCTGTATTTTGGCTATTTCTACATTGAAACTATGAAACAACAAATGGAACATACATGGAACAAAAAAAATTGTTTTTCATATTTTAGATTCTTCAAAGTAGCCACCATTTACCTTGATGACACTTTACACACTATCAGCGTTATCTTAACCAGCTTCATGAGGTTAAGAATGAATGCTGGAATGCTTTTCAATTAACAGGTGTGGCCTCGTCAAAAGTTAATTAGTGCAATTTCTTGCCTTATTAATGTGCTTGAGATCAAACAGTAAATTGCAAATAATAAAAATACTATCAGTAAATAGCCCTATTCAACACCACAACTGTACTAATCCATATTACGTCAAGAACTGCTCAACTAAGTAAAGAGAAACGTCATCCATCATTACTTTAAGACTTGAAGAAGTATCTTTTAATTTATAAAAATAAAGAAAAAACATTAAATTACAAGCTGTGAACAAACTTTTGACTGGTACTGTATTTTTAGATCACAAGGAAATGATTGGGTAATTCATGATACTACCCATGAATCTGCTGCGATATGATACAGGATGATATGATATGATACATATCCATACAGGACACTTTTTCGATGCAATAATAACGTGTTCTATTCCCTTCTAGCAAGTTTCATTCATTTGGTTTGATAGCATGCAATATTGTTAACATATCGCTTATCCTACATGTATTATGCCACTCTACCCAATGCAGAATGAGCGTTGAATATTGTTTACAATGTTGCATGGTTGTCAAGACAGCATGACATCAGATGTCAGAGACGTAAAACTTCCACGCTAGCGAGCGACTGGGAAAGTTTGTAAACAAACATGGCCGCCAGGTTTGCTTCGTTCAATACGGAAGACTGAGAGAATTTTGAAAGAGAAAGACCCGTTGAACACCCGAAAGGAATGTGTATAATAATAATAATAATAATAATATTGGCTGGCTTTTTTCATGGTCTCTCAGATATATTCCATTCAGCTACTCATCTTTGACACGTTCAATATCATGCTAGCTGAATGGAATATATCTGATATACCACTCAACGCCAGCCAATATTATTTAATTATTAGACACACAGGACACTTTTTCAATGGAATAAAAACACGTGTTCTATTCCCTTCTAGAAAGTTTCATTCATTTGCTTTGATAGCATGCAATATTGTTAGCGTATCGCTTACCCTACATGTATTACATCACTCTACCCAATGGAGACTGGTTTACAATGTTGCATGGTTGTCAAGACAACATGACGTCACACGTCAGAGACGTAAAACTTCCACGCTAGCGAGCGACTGGGAAAATTTGTAACCAAACATGGCCACCAGGTTTGCTTTGTTAAATACAGAAGATTTTGAGACAATTTTGAAAGAGAAAGGCATGTTGAACACTCCAAAGGAATGCATATGTATAATAATAATAATAATAATAATAATAATAATAATAATAATAATAATAATATTGGCTGGCTTTTATCATGGTATATCAGATATATTCCATTCAGCTACTCGTCTTCGACTCATTCAGTATCATGCTAGCTGAATGGAATATATCTGATATACCACTCAACGCTAGCCAATATTATTTAATTATTACATGGTTTGATTTAGTAGTTTCTGATCGGTATGTGACCAAGTTTGTTGAGAATCTGGGGTGCAGAGTTATAGGAAAGTCACCTTCCTAGGCTATTAAATTTAAAAAATAATAATAATTATTATTATTTTTTGCACATTATTTGTCTGACCTTGATAGTAATCAACTCATAATCAATTATAATTGACAATAATTGATTTTTGTTTGTTTACTTGATTTGATTTCAATTGTTTCCTTTTTAATCAGTGTATCAATCATTATTATTATTATTATTATTATTGCTAAAAATGCCGTCAGACCCCATCTATATCTCAGGTAAGTGAATGTAGGGTCATGACCCCAAGGTTGAGAACCTACTATAAGTGTGTAAGGATTTTTGAACTTTAACTCGAGCAAATCCTGTTAAACTCTAATATTCTGACAGTGGATATATTATGGAGGCATAATGCAGAACAGGTCTGGATGATGTGGACAAAAATAGCATAGCGTACTCATATTCCTATATATTGTGATTATGGCATGTCAGAACACCCACAGAAACTCAGCTGGATCCTGTGAGGTTAGTCTGAACGATCAGTAAATAAAGTATGATTTGTTGGCGTGAAAGAGTAAGGTGAAAATGAGATGATTAAACCCTATTCAGGAACATTTTAGACTAATATTAGGTATATCAGGTGAAAATTCAGTCCAAATTGCTTGAAGCTGCTCTCGTTGAATTCAGAATTGAACGCAGAACAACATACTTTATACAGAATTAAAATAGATTTTTCCGTTCTTGAGATATTACAAATCAAAGATTGAAGGAACGGCTTAATTTGTAGAAAACTGCCGTCATATTCTGTATGAGGATCACATGGTCTAAAATGGGCCTCATTAACCAGTGAGATCAAATGTTTTTTTCTTCAAACTTTTATATTTTTCAAGATATTTACATGGAAATTAGCAGGCTGTGCTAATATGGTTGTATACTGAATACAAAGTATGAAAATTAGTAAAAAAAAAATCTGCAAATGAGTATTAATTATGCTAATTATGTTTAAAAAAGTTCAATCGGTACACTCAATAAAAAAGTAAAAAAAAAAGATTATTTCTAATCCCATCTTTGTGCTCTGTAGGGCTTTGTATTTCTCAAACTTAGGGCCTACTAGTGTTTATATGAAAGAATATAAATGATTATTTTGATTAATATTCACAGCTTTCAAGGTGAACCTCGAAAAAACTGTGCGAGCCGCATCCAATAACCAATTCACGTTAACTGAACTGAAATTGACACTCGTGTTTCTGACTTGTTTTTTTTTAAATATCATTCTGACCAATAAGATCTCAATATTTTTCATCAAAACAACTCCAGTTATATTCTAAAATTATTTATGTCCATGAATCAGTTTGCTTTGAAAAAAATAAGTAGGTAAAGCTATGAAAACTCACTTCAAAGTCTCCCGTGAATCATAACATCAAAACTAGCAGGCGGAAAATTTTGCTGAATCCTTCATCAGAAACCGTGAGAGCGAGAGAACATCCCTATAAAAGTTATCTGATTGATATTGATGAGTAATCCAGTCGGAAACTGATCAGGAGAGACAGAGAGAGAGCTTTCCCGTGACTCAAAAAGAAAATCACCGGCAGTTTCCCCGACGTCACGCGAGCCGAGTTTTTACTCTGTTGTACCGACTTCAACCTGCCGTTACTCCCAAAGTACTGAACAGATGTTAACCAGATACATTTCTTTGGAAAGCAGAGATTATAAGCTTTTTAATGATAATATTCACGTTAGAAAATATTCAAGAGTGAAGCAATGACAGATTTGGGAACTTAGATATCAGTGAGAGTCTGATATGGCTACTGATATTGTAATGAGGCTGATGGTTCAAATGTTATGGTTGAAATATTTATGGAAATGGACCATATTTATCTTCTACTTCTGTTGTTTCAACTAAAAGAGGAATGATTCAGTCAGCAAAACCAGACGCATGTGTACCGTAATTCTCCGTAATGCAGTAAATTAGTGTATATTAACACTGAATTAACAGTAATCTTAAAAAAAATAAACACATCTGATATCTTCATGCACTGGCGTTATATTTTATCCCTGGTGTGTAACCTTATTATTATACCCCCGCTCTGAAGGCAACCACAAAGCATAGCCACTTGGTACCAAACTTCAGTTTGGGGTTCTATACCGTGTAGACCGTTTTCAGGTCCGTCACACAGTGACGCTTTATCCTGTTCTACAGGGTCGCAGGCAAGCTGGAGCCTATCCCAGCTGACTACGGGCGAAAGGCGGGGTACACCCTGGACAAGTCGCCAGGTCATCACAGGGCTGACACATAGACACAGACAACCATTCACACTCACATTCACACCTACGGTCAATTTAGAGTCGCCAGTTAACCTAACCTGCATGTCTTTGGACTGTGGGGGAAACCGGAGCACCCGGAGGAAACCCACGCGGACACGGGGAGAACATGCAAACTCCGCACAGAAAGGCCCTCGCCGGCCACGGGGCTCGAACCCGGACCTTCTTGCTGTGAGGCGACAGCGCTAACCACTACACCACCGTGCCGCCCCCGACTGAATGTATTTATGAAATATAGCGTGGATTTACAAAATTTTCCTAACATTTTTCTCAGCAACTACAAATCACAGCTGCTTGATACAATATTTGGTACCAAATTTCAGCTTGGGGTTCTATACCATGTATAACGTTGTCAGGTCTGTCCCACATCAACTTCCTGTTTACCAACTGAATGTATTTACAAAACTTATAGCATGGATTTTGACACTATTTCAAGAAGCAAAATGCTATTTCAAAATGACAGTTTACCAGGATGCTGTTTGAAATCCCTGGGGAGAGACACGGCTCTTTACTTACTTGTTTCAGGGTTCATTATTTGTTGAAGTCAACATTCATAATAAGTGTCCTATTCCTTTGATCGCTTGCATTCTGATATAAGTGAGAGCGGGGGGATACATACACTACCGTTCAAAAGTTTGGGGTCACCCAGACAATTTTGTGTTTTCCGTGAAAAGTCACACTTTTATTTACCACCATAAGTTGTAAAATGAATAGAAAATATAGTCGAGACATTTTTCCGGCCATTTTGAGCATTTAATCGACCCCACAAATGTGATGCTCCAGAAACTCAATCTGCTCAAAGGAAGGTCAGTTTTATAGCTTCTCTAAAGAGCTCAACTGTTTTCAGCTGTGCTAACATGATTGTACAAGGGTTTTCTAATCATCCATTAGCCTTCTGAGGCAATGAGCAAACACATTGTACCATTAGAACACTGGAGTGAGAGTTGCTGGAAATGGGCCTCTATACACCTATGGAGATATTGCACCAAAAACCAGACATTTGCAGCTAGAATAGTCATTTACCACATTAGCAATGTATAGAGTGGATTTCTGATTAGTTTAAAGTGATCTTCATTGAAAAGAACAGTGCTTTTCTTTCAAAAATAAGGAAATTTGACCCCAAACTTTTGAACGGTAGTGTAAGTGAGCAGTAGCTCACAGTTGATCTTGTTGAAACTCTGATGATGTGTTTTTGTCCCGTGTAGGTACCTGCTCATTTTGGCCAGCAAGGTATGGGAGGGTACTGTCCTCAGGGCCAGCCTGGGTACTACAGCCAGTCTCAGCAATCCCAGCAGCCTCAGCAGCAGGTGCCCTACAGCCAGCCTCGTACTACCACACAGCAGGTAAAACCTTACTCCGTCCTGTCGTTCTTTTCCCGTGGCTCCTGACGAGTTGCCTTCCCATAGGCTGATAGTTCTGATTAGTCATCCTGATTATGCACGAGTTCTATTTCTGCCAGTTCCTGGTCTTTAATCGTTCACTGGTTCATACCATGTCAGCAGAGCTGGCTTCCTTAAGCATGGACTCTCATCAGTGTAGCTTAATGGGTTGTGCTTTTATTTTCTCAACTTGCAAAATCAGTCGAGATCTGTCAAAAACAGATCTGCTGTTTTTAACCAGTAGAAATGAAATGCTCATATATCCAGTTTATCTATGAAAAAAGTTATGGCTTTGTTTGAATCATCTTGCTGATGGTTTATGTGCGAGAAAAAGCAGAGTAGTTCATTTGGGAAAACAGGCATGCCACTAAAAAGGGAGCGACGTGAAGAAGTGCCGTTGCGCTGGAAGCCTGGGAGAAGGCCATGTGGTTCTCATCGTTCATGGCTTGAGAGGAATCCGCCTGATTTAACTGAGCTCCAGCTGCAGACAGAGGGGAATTTGGCTGGTGGAGGCAGAAATGCAGTCTCCGGGGCGTCACAGGAAAGCGAGTGGGAGGCACGGGACTTTGGGAAAGCTTGAGGCAAAGTTTGGTAACATTCAGGAGGGTCTGAAGAGATCATGCAACTTCCCATCATGTGTAATCTTCAGCGTAAATTACTCTGATGAAATCTGCAAGCTTTTTTTTTTATGGTAGGTTTGTTTCCAAGCCGCTCCTTATTTCACAACGCAGCCGGCTCTTTCTTAATGCCAGACTCCAGGCTAGTGCTCCCTTGCCTTCCTACTCAAAGGGCGATTGCATTAATCAAGTCCAGTACTTTATCTCTCCATGCTCTCTGTGTCTCTCTCTCTCATGCTCTGGCTGCCCATACTTGAAGGCTGATGTAGGTCAGGTCGGCTCCAGGCTATTTGTATTCTGGAATAGTAAATTATCCACAGGAGTCCTGAGAGCAGAGAGGCAAACTTGACCTTTGGATAACACCTTGGACTGATCCTCTTTATTCAAATTGGGTGTGAGCCGTTGTGAGTGTTAACAATTGCGTTTGTGCTTTTTCAAAGCTGAAAGAGGCAAATTATCAAGGCTTTAAAGCAGCTTTATTCGTTTTTTCACCTACTAGCATTGCACTGTCCATCCTTTTGTATGGGGGTCTGTTCTATCGTACATTTATAACCCTATCTTTTTGGTGTGAACTTGGAATGAAAAGTCATTTTTTTACGATTTTGGCAGTCTGACTCCCAATCTTTAGACCTCCTGTGCCACCATTAACCCTGGATATGGGACATTGTTTGGCTGATTGCTCTGTTCAGCTGCTCCTCTGCTTTCATGTTTGCCAGCAAATTGAAGGCTCAATTGGAGAGGGGACAGTTTTACTCCACAATCACATCAAGTTTAATGATGGAGGCGTTATATTTGACAGTCTTCCACCATAACCCGCTTTTTGATCGCACGCTGCTCGAAAGGCGAGACCTCATTTTGAAACGTGGATATATCGACAAGTGTTGGAGGATTATGGACCTATATGAGTAGTTTTATGATCCTGCCAAGGTCCAGCTGTAAATCAGAAGATCAGGCCGACTGCTTCGCTCTCTAAATCCGCATCCTATATGTCTTAATGTCTGGTCTGCAGTGTCTGAACATCTTCTTGTCACCTGGGATTAGCAATATAGAGATACTTTGTGTCATGGTTTTAAACAACCACTGTAATTGTGAGCAGGTTGTAAATTTTATGGTAAAGCTCTTCATAAAATACATCTGCAGTCAAAAATATGATTTAAATGCTTGACTGGCATTGAATGAATGAGTTACTCAGGTTATATAGATCTGCACTCACTGGCCACTTCGTTAGAAACGCCATACATATGAGAACTCACTTTCCGAATCTCACCATGCATCCGAATCTCCCTTTCTACCACTTTCTAAGTGCTTTACTGGGATCAGATCCGGTGACTGGTGAGGCCATTTCACGGTACCAGTTTGAGACAACTTGTGCTTTGTGATATGCTGCATTATCGTACTGGAATTGGCCATTATCAAATGGATAAATTGTGGCTGTTAAAGGTCCCATGGCATGGAATTTTCACTTTCTGAGGTTTTTTAACGTTAAAATGAGTTCCTCTGACCTTCTTAAGTCACCCCAGTGGCTAGAAATTTCATAATGTGTAAACCAAACTATGCCCAACATTTGAGAATGGCGCGTCAAAACGGCGCGTTGATAAGCTCTTCCCTTTACTACGTCAGCAAGGGAGATGATCCCCACGCCCCCCCTCTGGATTCCCACCCACTGTATGGATTGCCCCGCCCAGTTGTAGTGAGGAGACCATAGAGGACACAACAACATGGCATCACCTAAGCGAGCGAAACATGGAAGTTGCGCTGTACATGGATGTGACAACACAGAAAAGAGTCTGTTTTTACTGCCGACGGGAGAGCCCCTGAAGACGCAGTGGCTTAATTTTATTTACTTCAATAATACGCCGTCGAGTCTACCTAAGACGGTGTATGTTTGTCGGAAGCATTTTCCTGAGGAATGTTTCCACAACTTGGGACAGTACAGGGCAGGTTTTGCACATCAACTGTCACTGAAGCCTGGGTCCGTACCAAGCATCCCTGCCGCATCAGCAACAAACACCGAACAAGTAAGTGTATAACTGGTCGTTTTGCCGTGTTTTAAAATCGGTGCGTTAGCCTAGCAATGGCTACATTAGCTGTGCAGCTAACCGCTTCCTGCAGTTAGCCAGGTAATCTGCGCTACAAAACTAAAGAGCATGCAGCATGCTCTGTTAAACTGAGTTTAGTCTGGAAATTGACTGTAACTTATGAGCTTACGTTTGACTATTGCTCCGCAATGCATGTCTTCTGTTGGATAAGCGCTATGTTGCCGTAGTTGTTGCTTCTATCCTCTTTGGTTACGGAGTGCGTGTTCAAGCCTAGGGTATTATACGTTCGTAAACTACCACTCCGAACACTCTCACTCTCTGTTCTCTGTGTCACGTTGAGTTTACGAAAGGAGTCCGAGGGAGAACGGGGTTTTGTCTTAGCAGCGTGGCTACAGGCGCTGATAGCAGCGAGTATGTGTGTGCGCAGCTTGGTCAAGCCCCTCCCCCTCCCCCCATGGCCCGCCCTCACCCTCTACCCTTCCCCGCCTCCTGCTTCTCATTAGCAAAACGACGCACTGGGAAAAGCGCTGAAATGGGGCTTTCTCCCAGGAGGCTATATTTACGTGCCGAGGGTTCATTTCGAGAAAGGCCACTCCGGATATAACATCCGGAAGCCTCCACGAGCCCGTTTAAAGCATCAACAAACCACCATGCCATGGGACCTTTAAAGGATGCACATGGTCAGCAATAATACTCAGACAGGATGTGGCTTTCAAACAATATAAACTGTGCTAAGAAAACATTCCCCACAACGTTAGACAACCTCCACCACCCTGAAGTGTTGACAGGTTTGGTCCATGGATTAATGCCGTCTCCCAATTATATATACATTTTCCACAAAATGGCGATTTATTTTTTCCCCCCAGGAAACCTGATCCAATAAAACATCTGACCAATCAGGTAATTGTTTACATGTGACATTGTCTGAGCACATCCTATTTGCCTCAGGCAACTTTGGACATCCTTCTGCATCATAAAGTCACGGAATACGGATTCATGGAAAATAAAAAAATATAATACAAAGCACGGGTTTTATTTTATTCACGGATATGTGATATTTCCCGTGAAATATCAATAGTAAATTAGTAAAGTAAACATATAAATGCAGGTAAGATATTTGAATTATGAACTTCGGCAGTCCAAACATTTAATTGTTTTCAATTTTTTTTTTTTTAATCCAAGATGCATCATCTGTATGAAATCGGTAACCAGTCTGTAATATACTGAAGTGTCCGTGACCAATCCATAAATTATTAGCATCCGTGATGCATCCGTATTAAAATCTGTAACCACTCTGTATTTTGTATCCTTTTTTATTATATTTCCGTAGTCTGTGATTTATCCATGTTTTGTTAACCACTGCAGTGTGTACATGGGTTGTTTTGAAGTCCAAGCTGTACAGTATGACCTGGAAATTAATAATGTGCTACTCCTTGGAAAAACTTCCATGACTATTCCTAATTAGTTTCATTCCTTTATTTACCTGAGAGGCCAGACCAAGTGATGTTATAGTCGGGATTATAGTTGTGGTGTGACTGCTCCAGACTGGAATTAAATTCAGGTCGAGGTATAGAGATCTTGCAGTCACGTGACCGGAAAGTACACAGCCGCCATCTTGTCGGTAAAAAACACAGCTGAATACTGCTGCATTCGTGTACAAAATGGATAAATTTCAACCGACGGACTACACGGCTCATTTTTCTAATGAATAGATAACTAGATATATGTCAAAAATAAACGACCTACAGATTAGTGACCCTTATCGATTACCGGACGTAGTTTTCACGACCGTGTCAGTGGATATGGAACTGCCAGAGGTGGAATACCCAGATGTGTATAATTACCTCATAAACTTTCCCTCGCTGTTCAGTGGTGAAGCACTGCGTGCTTATAAATCTCTGGACAGTTATCTTTACAGAAATTCAGGATTTGTCAGCGACTCAGATGTGGCATCTTGTAAACAAGAAAATAACAATCCTCATTGGACGGGTAAGTCACTTAAGTATTACTAGTGCTGATACTAGATATATCAGTAGTACCTAGTATAGCACTGACCAGCCGATTATAGAATAGAATAAGGTAATTCCAGCTGTAATTCCAAATCGTCCGTCTTGTTTACCATGGATCTGGCATTGGAGAGATACGGTAGAGGCTTGGCAGTGGAGATTTGAGTGGCTGTTTTCTGAGCTTAGTCAACAGGCCGGCTCTGCAGCCTCGCTTTTGCTTCCTCTCCCGACGCCGCCTCCTTCGCCTGCCAGACCCGATAACAATCCACGGAGACCCTGCTGGTCTCGCTATCTCGTCCGGAATGTTGTGCATGCGATGGAAATCGCTACAAACCATCATTTTCTGCTGGAAACCAATGTCCAGTAAGTCCATACGGTTGTAGTGGATATTGAAGTCCGGTACAGACGAACAACACGCAAAAATACACACAAAAAACATAAAAAACGTGCACAGGTAGGGAGAGCTTGTAGCCGCAGCCGTTGTAGTAGAATTGTATATAGTAGGGTTTTCCAGAAGAAAAGGTAGAAGCAGAAGTAGAAGGCGGAAATATGGCGTTTGACCGACAAGATGGCGTCTGTTACAATCTGGATCGGCTGTGACGTCACATGCAAGATCTCTATAGTCATAGTTATTGGTGTTGTGGGACCGGGCCCTTAATTTATCGGTTGCATTTAGGAAGGGCTTCTTTCCTACCACTGTTATCACAGAGGTGATATTTTTGAAGCTTCAGGTTTTTGGATGGGTTTGGTGTGTTACTGGATCCCTGCTCATTGGCCCAATCACTGATAAGTTTTCAATTACCCCAGACCCCAGAAGAAATATGTATTTCTTCATGGCCTTGAATGCACAATGACATTAAAAAAAAAAAAAATCTTTATATTTGTATGAGTGATGTGTTTGGATTCATCAGCATGGTGCTGCTAAGAGTTGAGAAACATCTTTATTGATCTCCTGTCGTGGTCCAGCAGATGCACTAACCTTTTCTCATCTTTTCTCCCAAAGACAGACTCTTAAGAGAGCTTGATATGGAATGTGGCTTTTTCCTTTCTATTGCACTGTGCCAGATTAGACAGTAGGTTAGCCCTGCCTTGGCCAGGGGACGAGGAGCTTTTCTCCAAAGAGCCGCTGGGCTGTGTGAAGGCTCTCTGCTTTTAGCCTGACCTTTCTTTCTTTATCTTCACGGGAAGCTGCATGTGTGAATTGAGAGCCAGGTAGAGGTTTATTTCAGAGGCCACTCTTATCTCTACTGTGAAGCTCAGAAAATGCACCGCCAAACTCTTCCATTTTGAGGTATTGATTTCTGCTATGCTCTGTCTCGGTATGGACTTTTTTTCTCTGTATCATGTGCTTGTGTTGAAATGTCAGTAATTTTATTTTAAAGGGAAAGAAAAGAAATTCATAATTCATCATAATTAACTGTAACACTGGGCGGCATGATGGTGTAGTGGTTAGCGCTGTCGCCTCACAGCAAGAAGGTCCGGGTTCGGGCCCCGTGGCCGGCGAGGGCCTTTCTGTGTGGAGTTTGCATGTTGTCCGCGTGGGTTTCCTCCGGGTGCTCCGGTTTCCCCCACAGTCCAAAGACATGCAGGTTAGGTTAACTGGCGACTCTAAATTGACCGTAGGTGTGAATGGTTGTTTGTCTCTATGTGTCCAGGGTGTACCCACCTCTCTATGGATAGATGTAACACTCAGTTATGTTGTAATCAAGCTTTTTTTTTTCTAATCAGGTATTATACAGGGTGTTTCCAAAAAAATGATATTATTTGAGATGGAAATATTCCAGAAACTACATAGTCCAGGCAAATGAAACTGAACAGGCTTAATGTTGAGCAATATAAGATTTATTCCTCAAAATGTGAATGAGAAATTCAAAGGTATATGGATTCCATGAACGATTTCACAAATTTTCAATATTCGCGAACCCACTTGCTCGACCGTCTCTTCCGATGCTGGTGGTCGTCCAGATCCTTTCGCCCTGCATACACACACGGCCTTCCTCTTTGAACTTTCTGTGCCGTGTCCAAATCTGCATTGCGGTTGGTGCATTTTTAGAGAATTCTCTCATAAATGCACGCTGTACAGTTTTGTTCGACTGTGTTCGAGCGTACTCTAACACACAAAACGCCTTTTCTTCCTTTTCCAGTGAATGGCATTTCTATACCTGAAAAGATAAAAACAACAAACATTAAACATAAAATTTTGACCTGTTTCCACGCATGCTGTTAACATTTGAGGTCAATTGAATGAGAACTGGCAAAATTATTAGATTGTGAAATAATATATTTATTTATTTTTTTGGAAACACCCTGTATTTTCAGTGTATTGATTGTTAATTAACTTGTACTGACACTGATGGAGTGTTATGGTTGTATTTAAAGGGGAATTGAAGGTGATATTTTTCATTCATCTCATTATCTGTAGCCGCTTTATCCTGTTCTACAGGGTCGCAGGCGAGCTGGAGCCTATCCCAGCTGACTACGGGCGAAAGGCGGGGTACACCCTGGACAAGTCGCCAGGTCATCACAGGGCTGACACATAGACACAGACAACCATTCATACTCACATTCACACCTACGGTCAATTTAGAGTCACCAGTTAACCTAACCTGCATGTCTTTGGACTGTGGGGGAAACCGGAGCACCCGGAGGAAACCCACGCGGACACGGGGAGAACATGCAAACTACGCACAGAAAGGCCCTCGCCGGCCACGGGGCTCGAACCCGGACCTTCTTGCTGTGAGGCGACAGCGCTAACCACTACACCACCGTGCCACCAGTGTTTGAAATATGCTCTGTAATATCTCATCTCATCTCATTATCTCTAGCCGCTTTATCCTTCTACAGGGTCGCAGGCAAGCTGGAGCCTATCCCAGCTGACTACGGGCGAAAGGCGGGGTACACCCTGGACAAGTCGCCAGGTCATCACAGGGCTGACACATAGACACAGACAACCATTCACACTCACATTCACACCTACGGTCAATTTAGAGTCACCAGTTAACCTAACCTGCATGTCTTTGGACTGTGGGGGAAACCGGAGCACCAGGAGGAAACCCACGCGGACACGGGGAGAACATGCAAACTCCGCACAGAAAGGCCCTCGCCGGCCACGGGGCTCGAACCCGGACCTTCTTGCTGTGAGGCGACAGCACTAACCACTACACCACCGTGCCACCAGTGTTTGAAATATGCTCTGTAATATATCAGTCCGTATGTCAAAGCAATGGGCGTCAATGAGATTCGTTGAGACCTGTGCGAGACATCGTAGGACGGAAGTAAAACGTACAGCGGAAATCAAAGTGACCGACATCTGCCAACGTTTGCGTGCCGTCTTTCGAATGCTGATGTAATCAAGCCGGAAGTTTTGTTTGTTTTGATAGCAATCAGGAAAGTTTGAAAAAGTAGGCAGTAATCGTCATTTAAACTCGTTTTTGTGCAATATTTCGTTTGGAAAACAGTTTTCAAAATGGCGGCGCTGACACCTGGCTGACACTTCACGTTTCGAAGTCTCGCACAAGTCTCGTGAAGATCGCGCGGATAAGTGACGCCCGCCGTGGACCAAACGAACTAAATTCAACACGGCTAAAAACCTAATAGGCCGATAAGTATAATATTTAATTGCATTTAGTTGCCAGTACGAGTCACGATATAAGGTTACTAAAACCGAAAATGTAATTGAATAACACGTTAATTAAGAAATAAAGCAAGTTTAAAAATGACTTCAGGTCTCCTTTAATTGTCTGTATGAACCGCTGTCTTTTAATACTGTTCTTGTGCGAAACCCTGAGTCTTTGGCTTTTTCTTCTCTGATTGACGTATCGATGGCCTCTGCAGCCCTCGCCGTGCTATTTTTGGCCGCGGTGAGCAGACACAGAAAGAAAACGAACGATAGCCAGAGGCAGTAAGCAACCGAGCGGTGGAACAGGGCAGCTTTGTTCCTGAGTTCATGCGTCCAGCTCGGCACGAAGCTCAGGAATCACAGCGCTTCGACGCGAGCCGTCTCTGTCATATTCTCTGCGTTTGAATTCACAAAGTGACTTTGTGTTTGTACTCGGCTGCTATCTGAGCGCTGCCATGTCCTGTCACAGGCTTCCTCACACATCAGCCAGCTCTTTGAGAGAGAATGTCCTTACTTTTTTCCTTCACTCGCAGCCTCGGCTGTCAGCGCTCAAACGAACGCAAGTTCTCGGCAACGAGAAGTGTTGCGTCAGCTGAAAAAAAAATCATCAACAGGCCACAAAAAAGAAGTGACAGCCCTTTTTTTTGATGACAGGTAGGCTTCCCTGAGAAGCGTCCTCTTATTGTACTGTAGGCGTAGCGATCACTTGAACAGACAAGAGCTTGAGAGGCATTTCATTAAGATTTTGGGATGCAAGGAACATCATTACCTGTTTTGTTCAGCTTCTGATGGTATGACAGGGTCCTGATCGGTGTCACATACTGAGCAAGGCCGACAAAAATCTCTGTGCTTGTCTTGTTTTAGACTTGAATCTTCAAACCGTATCCCATGAATCCTGCTTTTGGCTTCAGGCACGAAGTTGTTTCAAATATAAGCTCGTTGTGTTCTCGTACTTCAAATAAATGTGGAACCCCGAGTCAAAATGCATTACTCACACTTCCTCCAGCTGTCAGGGATTCACACACGGGGTGATGATACAGAGTCTTGAGGTTTTAATGGATAGCAAACACTGAGCAGAGGAAAAAAAAAAAAAATGAAACCGGGAATGTGGAGAATTATACACAAAACAAGATTGAAATGGACGAGTAAATTGTCAGAAAGCCAAGAGAAATTCATGTCCGGGGTAATCTAACAAAGGCTGGATCCGACTCTCCGCCAACTAAAGACTGAGTGGTGGAATAATTCATTTGACACAGTGCATCACCATGCTGTCACCGTTAAACCAATCACACTGTTCTTTTTACTGAAGGTTGCACAGGTGGAAGGAATCTGTGTTTTTGTGTTTTGCTTTTCCTTAAATCTTCTTTTTTCTTTTCCTTAAAGCTACACGGCCTTTCGATTTCATAAAATCGGTGAAATTTAGTTCCCTCTGAAATTCGGTCTTTGTGATATATGTTTATTTCTGTAATAATATCTCACAAATAATGTGCATGAAATCGCTCGTGTTGTGCATTCAAGCACACAGATGAAGTCCTTCTTTTGGGAATCACGGCAGCTGGCATCCACAGTGAGTGTTGCATTACTGCCATCTACAGGTTTACCTTTGCCCGTGCACTGACCGTTCCATCATTCTGTCGCTAAACGAACAGCTGATCACACCGAGGTGCTCGCTGAGCGCCGATATTTATTTATTAGTTTGGTCCTGCGTTTCCTTTCCTTCGCATATAACATAACGTCTTTTCTTCTTCTCGCTTTCCGTTACTGTAGTCGGTCTTTCACGTGTCATTCGCACACTCACGTCCTCCATTTTTCTCTCCTGTTTCAAATTTGTATCCCACAATGCCTTGCGCAAACGGGGAAAGCCCACCACGTCATGCGTGACGTAGTATCTAGAATTGGGTCATGGTGAAGCAGGAAAAAATGGCAGAGAAGTTAGGGCCATGTGGCTCTAAATTCATTAAAGGAGAACTGAAGTCATTTTTAAACTTGCTTTATTTCTTAATTAACGTGTTATTCAATTACGTTTTCGGTTTTAGTCACCTGATATCATGACTCGTATTGGCATATTATATTATACTTATCGGCCTTTTTGGTTTTTAGCCATGCTGAATGTCGTTCGTTTGGTCCACAGGAGGCGTCGCTTATCCACGCGATCTTCACGAAACTTGTGTGAGACTTCAAATGTGAAGTGTCAGAGCCACCATTTTGAAAACTGTTTACACAGCAGCCAGATCACCGTATCATTCCAGTTTAGATTAATTTCGAGATTTGCCAGCTTCATCAGTGAAGGAGATTATTCCATACGACTTCGAACCAACGTCGAGTAGAGAAGAGTTGGAAAGACGACAGGATAAGGACGAGTCCGTCACGCTGGTATTTACGTCATTACTGTCGCACAATTAAAACGTGCCAGATCAGGCAGCTGGTGGGTTTTCAAAATAATAAACAAATGCATGTATTTTTGTGATAAATACATATTATACTGAGCGCATTTCCCACATAATCCTTATTAAGGTTTCGGACAGCACTACAAAATGGCATCCCCGCAATATAGTGCCCTATATAGTGATTTCAGACACAAGGAAAACTTCCGGCTTGATTACGTCAGCATTCAAAAGAGGGCGCGCGCGTCTTTTGATGATGTTGGCAGATGTCGGTCACTTTGATTTGCGCTGTACGTTTTATTTCCGTCCTACGATGTCTTGCACAGGTCTCAACGAATCTCGTTTACGGCCGTCGCTTTGACATACGGACTGATATATTACAGAGCATATTTCAAACACTCATAACTCGCTATAGCAGCGACAAAATAGCGATCAAAAATGCATTCCGATATTTAATAAAATAAGAGAAATAGAATTTTGATAAGAAAAAAATTGCCTTCAGTCCCCCTTTAATTGATCTACTAATAAAATTGGAAGTCTGTGATTCGAATTTGGTAGCTTTCGGTCCCCTAAACAAAAATAATTGGGTGTCGGGGAAAATTCTTTTTATGGCCTACACTTGAAAAATCTGAAAGGCAGTCTAGCTTTAGTAACATTGTATTATAACTTCTCTTTTAAGCTGCACTAAACTAACCTACTTTTATTCTGTATATTTTACCTTAGCATTTATGTTGACATTTTCCCCCTTTCTTTTTCTCTTTCATTCATTCGTCTTCTGTAATGACTTCATACTGATTAGGGTCACGATGAGTCCTGAACCAATCCCGGGAACCATTGGGCACAAGGCAGGAGAACTCACCCCATAGGATGTCAGCACACATGCAGTTTCATTCACTCATTCACACCCAGGGCGGCACGGTGGTGCAATGGTTAGCACTGCTGCCTCACAGCAAGAAGGTTCTGGGTTCGAGCCCAGTAACTGACGGAGGCATTTCTGTGTGGAGTTTGCATGTTCTCCCCGTGTGGGTTTCCTCCGGGTGCTCTGGTTTCCCCCACAGTCCAAAGACATGCAGGTTAGGCTAATTGGTGGCTCTAAATTGACCGTAGGTGTGAATGTGAGTGTGAATGGTTGCTTCCTCCGGGTGCTCCGGTTTCGTCCCACGGTCCAAAGACATTCATTTAGGCTAACTCGTTACTCTAAACGTGAATGGTTGTTTCCCGAGCCCAGAAATGGGAGGTTTGTGGCAGGAAGGGCATCTGATGTAAAACTATGCTCCAATTAATATGACATGTGGATCAATAGGGTCCACATGGACCCCTGGCAGTCATCCTCAAGGGGGAAGAAGATGATGATTCACTCATTCACACCAGCAATTTAATACAGGAAATCTGCTTACATGCATGTTTTTGGACAGTCGGAGGAAACTAGAGAACCCAAAGGAAACCCAGACCAACTCACTGTATTTATAAAGTATCTTGTATGCTTTTTTATATGAATTGTGCCTTGCCTTGCCTCATTTCCTGTCAAGCAAATAGACAAAATGGATATTCAGAATCTGGTTTTATCAATAATACTTACACTACCGTTCAAAAGTTTGGGGTCACCCAGACAATTTTGTGTTTTCCATGAAAAGTCACACTTTTATTTACCACCATAAGTTGTAAAATGAATAGAAAATATAGTCGAGACATTTTTCTGGCCATTTTGAGCATTTAATCGACCCCACAAATGTGATGCTCCAGAAACTCAATCTGCTCAAAGGAAGGTCAGTTTTATAGCTTCTCTAAGGTGGTGTTTACATTAGACCGTATCAGTGGATCATCAGATTAACGTTTTTAAAACGATTCGCGTGCACACAGCAACGCCAATACACGATTCGCGTGCACACAGCAACGCCAATACACGGATACGCTAATCACATGACTAATTAGACGGCACGTAAGTTAATGTGTCAGTGCGGCTCAGCGCTTCCTCCTCAGCGGCTGCGCTCCAAATCACTCCGCCCTGAACAGCGAGTGCCCTCTGGAGGGTGCGCACTCCGGCCCTGCGCAGCTCACAGAGCGCGCAAGTGAAGCGCACGAGCAGTGATTCGGGACTGAGCCACTGTGTGTGTGATCCCAGTGCATATCGGGCATGCGCAAGTCACTCACCACTTGCAAGTGGAAGGATGGCAAGCCTGAAGACAATCATAACTACACAATGGGCAGTATTTGCATCTTACCATGAACAACATTAAGAATGACAAAGCAAAGCATTATATTCGTACTTTTGTACTCTTTAATCTCATCTCATTATCTCTAGCCGCTTTATCCTTCTACAGGGTCGCAGGCAAGCTGGAGCCTATCCCAGCTGACTACGGGCGAAAGGCGGGGTACACCCTGGACAAGTCGCCAGGTCATCACAGGGCTGACACATAGACACAGACAACCATTCACACTCACATTCACACCTACGGTCAATTTAGAGTCACCAGTTAACCTAACCTGCATGTCTTTGGACTGTGGGGGAAACCGGAGCACCCGGAGGAAACCCACGCGGGCACGGGGAGAACATGCAAACTCCACACAGAAAGGCCCTCGCCGGCCCCGGGGCTCGAACCCAGGACCTTCTTGCTGTGAGGCGACAGCGCTAACCACTACACCACCGTGCCGCCCTGTACTCTTTAATGAAAAACAAAAAGGTGATACAAGGCGGAAACAATAGCAGGAAGTGAAGTCCGCGCCGTTTTTCAGCAGTCGCGTCACATGACCAACGTGGCATGAACAACGCCAGCGAATCAGGAAGGTGGATGTCACAGTGACGTTGTCCAATGACGACGTCAGCTAGAGCTCAGCACTGCGTTTCCTCGTATCTCAATGTTTACACAGCACCGGATCAGATACGAACTGGGTTGAATACGTGGGCCCTGGCGGATTCAAGTTGTTCCGCCTGTGGAGTCGTTTCCCGGCGTTTTAATGTGAACGGACAGTGCATCCGCGACGAAAACGAGACGGATACGGTCTGATGTAAACACCACCTAAAGAGCTAAACTGTTTTCAGCTGTGCTAACATGATTGTACAAGGGTTTTCTAATCATCCATTAGCCTTCTGAGGCAATGAGCAAACACATTGTACCATTAGAACACTGGAGTGATAGTTGCTGGAAATGGGCCTCTATACACCTATGGAGATATTGCACCAAAAACCAGACATTTGCAGCTAGAATAGTCATTTACCACATTAGCAATGTATAGAGTGGATTTCTGATTAGTTTAAAGTGATCTTCATTGAAAAGAACAGTGCTTTTCTTTCAAAAATAAGGACATTTCAAAGTGACCCCAAACTTTTGAACGGTAGTGTACGTTCTTGGCTTTGCATTACACTTAACGGCAGTGGCGTGCGGTGAGCCCTATGGCAGGGTAAGCAGTGACACATGCTGTGCACTTTTTCATGCTGTGATTAGATAGATAGATAGATAGATAGATAGATAGATAGATAGATAGATAGATAGATAGATAGATAGTAGGCCTATACTCAAAATAATGATGGAAAAAAATCAAAGCAAATCAAATCGTTATTTTCAAAGACAGCCGCTAGATGGCGCTATGGTAGATGTACCACTGAAAACCGATGATGTATCAAGATGCATCTTCAGATGCTCATCTTTCTCCGCAAATGCGTTTAACAACTCCACATAATTCCCCCTGTTAGCTGAATCAGTGGTTTCATCCCTCCCCCTAAATGCTAGCTCCTGCCTGGCAAGGTAGCAAGTGGCACGAATCAAATCCTTTAGTATCTCATGGTTTTCGCGAACTTTTGCATTATGCACGGAAATTTGCAGTCGACTAGCCTCGTCCAAAGCTAAATTTATTGGAGTCCCCTTCCCAAATGTTTTCAATGCTATTTGATTTTGGATGTGTACATTTGATCTTTCATGTTTGGCCAATGCAGTGGGCAGGTTGTTTAAATCAGTGTAGCCGGCACATACCCACACATTGTCACGCTGTTTGGAGAACAGCAGACAGGGGAAGCAGAACAGACACTTGCTAACTTCACACCCGCAAAGCCACTCTTTTCTGTTGTACCATTCCGGCTGGAATGTACGTACAATTTTCTGCCCCTTTCGCTGATGGAAATCGTTAAGAGGGGGTGTTGGCCTACCTCGATTGATTGTAAGCAACTTCTGCTGGTAATCAAGTTTGTTGAAACACTAAGTGTGCAATTGTAGACATATTCACCTGTGAAGTTTTCGCTAACGTGCTCAAAATACAGTGTGTGGGGATATAGCACAGACAGTAGGCACTTCATGTGCAATGTAACAATTTTTCATTTTGACCGCTGTGATTGGCTCGCATATTCCCGCTGCGGCAAAAGCTGAGCTTTTGCTCCCCATAGACTGTCTATGCGATACATAATACGCATGCGCAACCCCCCTATATTGGCAGCGTTGAAGTCAAGACAGGCAGACCTAAAGGGAGCCTACCCTGGTCTTCGAAATGCGAGCGGAGGATTGCGCGTTCCCGCGACAACCTGCCAAAGCCTGGGTGCTTTGCGTCGTGCGATAACTTGGGTTTTTGATCGGTCTTCGGAGACGTAAATGTACTTTTAACAACTCATTTGTTCCAAAACATTGAGTTGGAACAAATGAGTTGTTAAAAGTACATTTACGTCTCCGAAGACCGATCAAAACCCATATTGCACATTGTGAACTCTCAACAATATATTTTTTAAAAACACGTGTTGGTTTTTATTTTAATGAAATTTACCTAAGGTAGGCAGTGCCTACCCTGCCTACCCTGACCGCACATCTGTGCTTAACGGTAATCTGTTTAGCTGGCATCTGACAGAAACTCCGAGACAGAGGGCATCCACACACAGCGAAATCCCGAGTGCTGAATTGAAATGATCTCTGAAAGAAATCAATCAATCTACACTCTGAGTATTAATTCAACACTGAAGATTTTGAACAGATCAGATCAGTTTTGAGCTTGAAGCAGAGAATAACTCTATAGCTGTATACTTCTCTGTTCAGTCAGCTTTAAAAATTGTTTTCGTCATCAATATTGTTTTAACAAGCGACGTCATAACTTTACGCTAGTGAGAGGTAGTTTCGAGGTAAATCTCTGAAAATCTATGAAAACCCTTTTTCTCAATAAAGGAACTAATGGAATTGCTTTCAAATGAATTGTTTACATCAATCATACATGTCAACCTTTGGTCAATCAAACCTGTATAACCAACCTCCAAAATCCGTATTTCCCTTATAAAATCCGTATAAGATGCAAATTAAAATAATTTACCTAAAATTTGAATGATAATTAACAAGGATATATCCCAGTTACTTTTTATTCAATATTAATAACAATAAACCTTCAGAATGAATACAAAGCTCCAATGTTTGACAAAAACACAAAGTGTTATCAGCGTAGTTACGAAGGAAATACTTCGTTGTTTGGAGACAGGTTTCACCGAGCGGCTATTATGCGCAAGACTTCATATTAGCCACAAAGTCAGGAAAATCTGTTCGTAAAATTACGTTATAATGACCAAATACAACGAAAAGTATTTTTCCAGTCTCACCTGTGAAAGGTAATCCCATGTGATCTCGTTTGGACGGTAAACCTGTTGGTACAGTTAAACACAGCACATGAATGAGGCATCTTTATTCTCCGCTACTGTCTAGACGCTATACCGTACCAGAGACGGTTGAAGAATCTCCACTTTGCCACATCCAATATGGCGGCGAGGATGATGTATGATTCTACACAGAAGGCGGCGTCTATGTTTATATCTCTATGACTTCACGGTTGGCGGGATTCTCGCAATGCGGTGTGCGCATGATCAAAAGTGGAACGAAGTCTCGCTACCACAAGATAACGCGCGATTTCATAAGACTCTTTACTGGCTGTCTGTGGTGTACAGTACGTTTGTAAATGTTATGCGTTCTTTTATCATCGTGGGAATTGATTATAGCTCTAAATAAATATCGAAGTTTTTTTAAAGAATCCGTATAACTTTATTCATACGCCTGTATACTACGTTTATTGAATCAAATCCATATAAAATACGGACATTCCGTATAGGTTGACATGTATGATCAATGCGTGAATTTGGCGGTGTAACGATCTCTGGGCTTGTTTGGGTTTCCTGTTTTGTGTTGGCTCCTCCCACCTGCTCACCTGAGGCCTGTCTTGCCTGTTTCAGACTATATACGATCAGTTTGGCAGATACCAGAGAGAGAGAGAGAGAGAGGGAGAGGTGGCAGCTATTCTTTTTGGGCCTTCTTGGTTTGTGGCTTTTAGTTTTTTGTTGCTGTTGCATCATTTTTATTTATTTAGTTATTTATTAATTTATTTTTTACAGAGCACCGCACCTTATGTTCTATTCTATTGATTACTGACTATCCATGCTGACCCATTTGCTTATTTTGTTGCCTTTAATTCTTTATTCAGTTTAAATTTTATTGATGTTTATTCCAATAAATCCTTGAGTTTTTATCCCCCGCTGGCAGACGGGCCCGAAGGGGGATTATGTCGTGATGATGTCCGTCCATCCGTCCTGGGAAGGGTGCTCACCTTCTGAAATCAACTCCTCTCACAATTTTTGGAGGAATTTCACAAAACTTGGCAGGATTCTTTATTATATGTCGGTAATATGCATACTGCAATTTCGTTAAATTTGGTCACGTTTTACCAGAGTTACAGCCCTTGATGAACAAAATTATAATCTGACAATTTCATGAGAGTGCGTTTTCCTTCTGAAATCAACTCCTCTCACGATTTTTGGAGGAATTTTACGAAACTTGGCAAAAGGCAGTGTTATATGTCGGTAATACGTATATTGTTATTTTGTTCGATTCTGTCGCATTTTACGAGAGTTACAGCCCTTGATTAACAGCCTTGTACTTTGACAATTTCATGAAGGTGTTCCTGCCTTCTGAAATCAACTCCTCTCACAATTTGTTGAGGAATTTCACCAAACTTGGCAAAAGGATTCTTTGTTATATGACAGTTATACGCAGATTGAAATTTTGTTTAATTTGGGCAAATTTTCCCAGAGTTATGCCCTTGATTTTTAACAAACTTGTACTTTGGCAATTTCATCAAGGTGTGCTCGCTTTCTGAAATCAACTTCCCTCACAATTTTTATCCACCGCTGGCCGAAAGGCCTGAAGGGGAATTATGTCTTGGCGATGTCCATCCGTCCGTCCCGGGAAGGGTACTCACCTTCTGAAATCAACTCCTCTCAGAATATTTGGAGGAATTTCACAAAACTTGACAGGATTCTTAGCTATATGTCGCAAATACCCATATTCCAATTTCATTCAATTCGGTCACATTGTACCAGAGTTATAGCAGAGTTGCCAGCGGGGGATTGTTGTGCTCTCTGAGCACCCTTGTCTAATTTAAAGGAGAACTGAAGGCAATTTTTTTATTATTAAAATTCTATTTATCTCATTTTATTAAATATCGGAATGCATTTTTGATCGCTATTTTGTCACTGCTATAGTGAGTTATGAGTGTTTGAAATATGCTCTGTAATATATCAGTCCATATGTCAAAGCAATGGCCGTAAACGAGATTCGTTGAGACCTGTGCGAGACATCGTAGGACGGAAGTAAAACGTACAGCGGAAATCAAAGTGACCGACATCTGCCAACACTGTCAAAAGACGCGCGCGCCCTCTTTCGAATGCTGATGTAATCAAGCCGGAAGTTCTTGTTTGTTTTGATAGCAATCAGGAAAGTTTGAAAAAAGTAGGCAGTAATCGTCATTTAAACTCGTTTTTGTGGTTTGTAAAACAGTTTTCAAAATGGCGGCACTGACACCTGGCTGACACTTCACGTTTCGAAGTCTCGCACAAGTCTCGTGAAGATCGCGCGGATAAGCGACGCCTGCCGTGGACCAAACGAACTAAATTCAACATGGCTGAAAACCGAATAGGCCGATAAGTATAATATTTAATTGCCAATATGAGTCACGATATAAGGTTACTAAAGCCGAAAACGTAATTGAATAACACGTTAATTAAGAAATAAAGCAAGTTTAAAAATGACTTCAGTTCTCCTTTAAAGATGTGTGCATTTCGGTCTTGAGCTGGGTCGTAATATAATGAGGGCTCGTCCAGGAATTGAACCTGGGCCCTCTCACATTTTGTTACAACCTGGCTCAAGACCATAACAGGCTGTAACAAAACAAGTCACAACAGAAAATCTGCTACAAAATCCATTATTAACTTTTATATATATATATATAAAATTTCTTGGGCAGCATGGTGGTGTAGTGGTTAGCGCTGTCGCCTCACAGCAAGAAGGTCCGGGTTCGAGCCCCGTGGCCGGCGAGGGCCTTTCTGTGTGGAGTTTGCATGTTCTCCCCGTGTCCGCGTGGGTTTCCTCCGGGTGCTCCGGTTTCCCCCACAGTCCAAAGACATGCAGGTTAGGTTAACTGGTGACTCTAAATTGACCGTAGGTGTGAATGTGAGTGTGAATGGTTGTCTGTGTCTATGTGTCAGCCCTGTGATGACCTGGCGACTTGTCCAGGGTGTACCCCGCCTTTCACCCGTAGTCAGCTGGGATAGGCTCCAGCTTGCCTGCGACCCTGTAGAACAGGATAAAGCGGCTAGAGATGATGAGATGAGAGATGAGATGATTATTTCTTCTACAATATTTTTGAGTGCTTGTTCGAATCGGTTGAAATACTTTACTGGGTCTTTTAGCTGACAACCCCATATCCCAGAGGTTTAACCAAAAAGTAATGAAATTACATGTCAGGTTGGGTATTGTTTGGGTATTTTACAGTACTGGTGCTGAAATTATACTTTTAGTAAGGCGGCAGTGCCTACACAGTGCCTGAACCGAGACTTAAAATAAGAAAGAAAGAAAGAAAGAAAGAAAGAAAGAAAGAAAGAAAGAAAGATTAAGGTTGACAATCATAAAGAATGGCTTTTTTTATTCTAAGTCAAATTTGAACTATATATAGGCATTTTAACCGTGTTTAAGGTAGCTACTAGCTAACGGTAAGCATCTGCAATTTTTGGATTGTAGCGATTCTTGTAGCGATCCACTGCAGTTGCTGGAGGCAGGAACTGGGTCGAGGTCTACTAACAGGTAAAGCCGAGCTGAGACAGGCTGCAGAGGACAAGTGTGCTGAACAGAAATTCAGACAGAGATTGTCACTCCAAAGTGATCCTGCAGCAGGGACTGTCACTCCCGTGTGGGCTTGTTTAGTCACACCAGGCACTGTTCTAGTGCAAACTAAACTTGAACTTAACTTGAACTCGAACTGAAACCGGGTGCATACCGTGGTATTTTAGCCTGATGGTTGCCAGTTAAGAATGAGTATTTGTGTCCAAACTTTTGACTGGTATTGTATATTATGATTTTATTACTGTACTGCTTCTCAAAGGCTTTTGTCATATACAGTATTGTACTTGTTGTGACTCTTACACCTTACTGTACTTAATCCAGAGCATTTCCTAACACTGTGATACGTTAGATATCCTGCAAAGTAGGCGATTATAATCTTGGTAGAATCTTGCATACTGTAGTTGCCCATGTCATGCACTTTTTAGACAGTCCCTTGAATTGAATGAATTGAATTTGAATGAATGAATGAATTAATTGAATTGAATGAATGAATTTATTTTTTTTATTTCGAACATGTATAAAAAATGTATGTAACTATTTGTACATACAAAAGAAAGAAAATGAGAAATAAAAAAAATAAATAAAATACATAAAGAGCTAAGACATTACAAAACACCGCACATTGTTCGAAAAAGGAGTGGGAAGAAGTACAATACTTTTTAATTTCCCACCCTTTTTTAACTACCCCGAAATCCAAACTACATTAATACACCTATAAAAATATATACCATATATACACTTCATGAATATCTATATAAATATATAATTACAAAAATAAATATATACTACATACCATATATACACTTCATAAATATCTATATAAATATTTAATTACAAAAATAAATATATACTACATACCATACATACATTTTATAAATATCTATATAAATATATAATATACATATACTATATACCATATATACACTTCATAAATATCTATATAAATATATAATTACAAAAAATAATTATCTACTACATACCTATCGCTGTAAATATGAATATATAAACTATCCCCATAAATAAATATATACCATATATAGCATACACTAAGTTAGTTCTAATATAACAATCAACCATATTCTATTTATCCCTCATCATCCTCCGTTAACATACTTCCTCTTCTATATACTTGTTTAAAAAAAAAATTTGTACCTTTTTTTAAACAGATTTATATTTGCACTTTGTTTTATTTATGTCTCCAGTCGTTTTTGCATTGCAGTTTGGTTTGGTAGATACCAATAGATAGCAAATGTATAGGAAATGGTGCCATATTGGCGCCAGGTTTTGGTACCCAACCCTAATTACATGCCAAGGCCTAGCCTGTTACCATTTTAGGTAGCTTAAATCAGTTAAACTTTTAAATCCTTCTCTTGATTCCCATTAAAATAGTGTGTCAGATGATGCTTCATTTATGAAAGCTCTGAGATATTTAAATCATATTGGCTGGCGTTGAGTGAGTGAGATATTGAATAAGTCGAAAATCATGCCAGCTGAATGGAATATATCTGATATACTATGAAAAAAAGCCAGCCAATATTGTTATTATTGTTCATACGCATTCCTTTCGGGCATTCAGCGCATCTTTCTCTTTCAGAATTCTCTCAAAATCTTCCGTATTTAACGAAGCAAACCTGGCAGCCATGTTTGGTTACAAATTGTCCCAGTCGCTTGCTAGCGTGGAAGTTTTACATCTCTGACATGTGATGTCATGTTGCCTTGACAACCATGCAATATCATAAACCATATTCAACGCTCATACACGTAGGATAAGCGATATGCTAACAATATTGCATGCTATCGAACCAAATGAATGAAACCCGCTAGAAGGGAACAGAACACGTTTTTATTCCATTGAAAAAGTGTCCTGTATGTATCATAATTAAATAATATTAGCTGGCATTGAGTGGTATATTGGATATATTCCATTCAGCAGTAGCATTATTGAAGGCCAATGCGAGCTTACCCACGACTCGGTGCTGTTAGCACGACAGTCCAGTAACCATCTAGCTGGTGTAGTGTTAGAGCAGGTAAATGCTAGCACAGGCTAATGCTAACAGAGGCTAATGCTAGCACATTTGAGCCAAATATGATTATTATGATGATTGTTATTTTCCCTGTGTAATTTACTCTGTTACTTTTAAAATCAACATTGACAGCTAAACACAACGGCGCGACCTGGCAGCCAGAATTCTCTCAAAATCTTCCGCTTTTAACGAAGCAAACCTCACGGCCATGTTTGTTTACAAACTGTCACAGTCACTCGCTAGCGCAGAAGTTTTACATCTCCGATATGTCTCTTTTCCAGTTTTTCATATATTTGTTTTTATGTTTTTCTCTTGTTAATATGCCTGAAGAATACAGAATGAAGTTTCGGTAGCCTTTCGGGTGTTCAGCGCGTCTTCGGTTTCAGTTTTCAGTTCATTTATTTAGTGCTTAATCATAGCATAGCTAATCCTAGCGATAGCACTGGATTAGCCTCGTCTTCTGTCTTCCCCAGCCGACAAAGAAATGATTGTGCGCGTGCACATGCGTAGCAGAATAGTTTTGTCATTGGATCTTCGCATGAGCTCCGATGTGTGATGTCGTGTTGTCTTGACAACGTGCAATATTATAACAATATTGGACGCTCATTCCCCATTGGGGAGAGTGGCGTAATACATGGAGGATAAGCGATATGATAACAATATTGCATGCCGTCAGTAAACCCACTAGAAGGGAACAGAACACAGGTTTTTATTCCATGGAAAAAGTGGCCTGTCGGGATAATAATTGATAATAGGATACAGCAAATATTCCTGATTCCGTATCTACCTTACACAGGCCTGTTTGTGTTAAAATGGTCTATAAACATTCAACTGATGATCATAAGATTATGAGTTCAATTACTGACAATGCCACAGCTGTCCCTTGGCTTTAGTACAACAGGATAATTGGGCCTACTCACAAGATGGCATTACTGTGTCCCTTGCTGATCACAGGGACTCGAGTCAATCGTGGGTGTATTTTAATGGAAAGGAACGAGGAAGAAGGCAGTCGCGGCTCTCCTCCAGATGTGTTCAGCTGCTGTGACATGTTGCATGAGCAGTAATTTAAAAAGGATTCATGTGATTTGGAGAAAACATGTTAGCCTTGAACTTTCACATTTGGTAGCTTTTGAGTAATCCGCAGAGAAAGAACTATCTTTGGAGAAATGATCACGTATCATAATGCTCCTGCACAAACAGCTTCAGAGGTGTTCAGTGATTAAAAAGGCAGCGAGTGTCTCAGCACAGCATTTCACCTTCTGCTTTGATTCAGGGAAGTTCATGAGTGGGCGGCACGGTGGTGTAGTGGTTAGCGCTGTCGCCTCACAGCAAGAAGGTCCTGGGTTCGAGCCCCGGGGCCAGCGAGGGCCTTTCTGTGTGGAGTTTGCATGTTCTCCCCGTGTCCGCGTGGGTTTCCTCCGGGTGCTCCGGTTTCCCCCACAGTCCAAAGACATGCAGGTTAGGTTAACTGGTGACTCTAAATTGAGCGTAGGTGTGAATGTGAGTGTGAATGGTTGTCTGTGTCTATGTGTCAGCCCTGTGATGACCTGGCGACTTGTCCAGGGTGTACCCCGCCTTTCGCCCGTAGTCAGCTGGGATAGGCTCCAGCTTGCCTGCGGCCCTGTAGAAGGATAAAGTGGCTAGAGATAATGAGATGAGATGAAGTTCATGAGTATGGTTGTATATGAAGATGCCCTCAATAACCTCATCCCCTGTGAGACCCCAGCCAGATCCTGATGACATCACGCTCCTTATGTCAGATATCTAAGAATTTTTCAAGAAAGTCTTGAATGGTTCCGAGTCCTTTTTTGTAATCTCCTAATTTTGGAGATAACTGTCCACGGTCCACATACTCAAGTCAAGTCAAATCAAGTCAAGTTTATTTGTATAGCATTTTTAAAGGGGAACTGAAGTCATTTTTAAACTTGCTTTATTTCTTAATTAACATGTTATTCAATTATGTTTTCGGTTTTAGTAACCTTATATCATGACTCGTATTGGCAACTAACTGCAATTAAATATTATACTTATCGGCCTATTCGGTTTTTAGCCGTGTTGAATTTAGTTCGTTTGGTCCACGGCGGGCGTCGCTTATCCGCGCGATCTTCACGAGACTTGTGCGAGACTTCGAAACGTCAAGCGTCAGCCAGGTGTCAGTGCCGCCATTTTGAAAACTGTTTTCCAAACGAAATATTGCACAAAAACGAGTTTAAATGACGATTACTGCCTACTTTTTTCAAACTTTCCTGATTGCTATCAAAACAAACAAAACTTCCGGCTCGATTACATCAGCATTCGAAAGAGGGCGCACGCGTCTTTTGACAACGTTGGCAGATGTCGGTCGCTTTGATTTCCGCTGTACGTTTTACTTCCGTCCTACGATGTCTCGCACAGGTCTCAATGAATCTCGTTTACGGCCATTTCAAACACTCATAACTTGCTATAACAGTGACAAAATAGCGATCAAAAATGCATTCCTATATTTAATAAAATGAGAGAAATAAAAGTTTGATCATTAAAAAAATTGCCTTCAGTTCTCCTTTAGCAATCGACATTGTCGCAAAGCAACTTTACAGAATTTTAACGACTTTAAACATGAGCTAATTTTATCCTTAATCTATTCCCGATGAGCAGGCCTGTGGCGATGGTGGCGAGGAAAAACTCCCTCAGACAACATGAGGAAGAAACCTCGAGAGGAACCAGACTCTAAAGGGAACCCATCCTCATTTGGGCAACAACAGACAACATGACCTATAACATTAACAGTTTTAACATGAAGTCAGTTTCGTTGAAGTTATAACTCTTCATTGATGGAAATTTGAGTGCAAAACTGTTCATGACAACCAACTGCAGTCCTCAGCCATAAAAACATTACTGTAAGTGTCCAGAGCGTCCTCCAAGTGTGACTTTCGACCGTCCGTATGGGGCCGTCCTCTATCGGAGCGACGTAATGAGACTCCAGCCAGACGTAGGGCATCAGGATGGATCAGGCAGGTCCGAGGAGCAGAAGAGTTCAGCATCTCGATCTCAGGATTGACATGTAACTCACTCAGAGGAACAGACAGAGTGGGGGAAGAGGAGAAAAAGAGAGTGTGTGTGAGAGAGAGAGAGAGAAAACACAGGTTGTTAGGCACTCCTACTGCTTGATGTGATCTTGGTGTCAGATCTTGACATACTTCTCCTTTGTAGCTCCTTTCAACCTCCGGACCAGCCTCATTCATCCTCATGCAGTACGTTTTCTGCTTCGGCAGCCCAAATATCCCTTATAAATCAAACCCTAAATTGAAGTATGAAACATGGCTTCACACCACATTAAATCAGGAGGCCTTTTTTTTTTCCGCTTCCTGTCCTTGCTTTATAGATATGAGTAAAGATATACTATGAACGTACATTAGATTTCTCAGGTACGGATAAAATGTGATGACATACTGTTTCGAGTCTGCTTCTGCCTGCTTCCCCTGTACGGTACAGCTGCACACCGTGACATCTTTCCTCCAGTATTCAAACCACACAAGGTTAATTAAAACGGCGTGGCAATGGCAATGGCGCTCGGCCGTATCATCCTCCCCGAGCCAGCGTTTTTAATCAAAACCCCATGATAGCAGAAAGGAGGAGGAGGAGGAGGAGGCAGCACGAGGACGCTGCTACCTCGACACCGAGGAGGAGAGGCAGTACCATGGAAAGTTCAATGTCATTAATTGGTCAGCATTTGAATATTAGCTAAGAGCCCGCTTAATTAACGGGATAATAAAAGCATCCTGAGCTGGGAGGGGGAGTGAAAAGGAAGTGGAGAGGGGCAGTGCAGGCGAGATGGAGGGAGCAAGAGGGGGCAGCCACAGCAGGAAATAGAGGGCATGCGGTGCCAAGAGCTTGGCGCCAGGCGATAAGAGCGATCCATCCGTGTGAAAGGTCCAGGCACTGTAATTTGCGTGAGCTGCTTTTAATTGTCATAACCTTTTAAATGGCATAGTTTATCAGAGTCCTCTAAATGTCCTGCCGGATTGCCATGCAACGCGATGCATGGTAACGAGCGCTCTGCTTCCATTGGCTGAATCAGGAGAAAGGGAAAAAAACAATCTTCCAGCAAGATGATTGATTGAAGGGTTTTTTTTTTTTGTTCTTCTATTTCTGTTTTTCTTCATTTCCTTCTGCAAACCGCCACCTGCTAATTGCAGTGTGGATTTTCTCCGCTTCTAGGGGCATGCTTATTTGTTTTGCGGTGCATTTTAGATGCAAATTCTGATTGTTTGTCCAGTCTTAATCAAGCAGGGAGCTGAAAGCGAGTTGCGCTTCAAGCTGCTCTCCCCTGGGGCCTCATTTAGGAAATGCTAGCTGAATCGGGGCTAAATTTCATTTTGTAAGCTGACGTTGGGTCTGCGCACACTCCAGATTTAGGATTTTCAAACGCTCTGAGTTTATGTTCTAGTCTTGCATGATGTGGGGTAATTAGTCCTAACGTCCTCCGCGCACCGTCATGACTCAGGACTCCTCGGGTCTCCACAGACGAGAAAAGAAATGCACGAGCGTTAGAACTGGAGCCGCAACTGTTTCTTTATCAGGCGTGTGCACAGGGGAGCGTGATGTAATGATGTGATTTTATTCTCAGCGTGCTCCGGACGTGAGTCACGAGGCATGTGTTATCTCCAAGGGGTGAAGTGGGTCAGTATTGTACCTGCTCCGTGTAAAAGGTCAGGGGGATTGCTTGGTTAAGAATCCAATCTGTGAGACATTGTATTGGAACATGGCGGTACAGATGTAGCCATTAAGGTGACCCTGAGGAGTGCACACGTCTACACTAGTGAGAGGAGGACTATTGACTGGTACACTGTGTTTTCTACAAGATGTAATGAGTGTATGTACTGCAGTCATTGAGATGTTGTATCCAGTTATACAACCCCGATTCCAAAAAAGTTGGGACAAAGTACAAATTGTAAATAAAAACAGAATGCAATGATGTGGAAGTTTCAAAATTCCATATTTTATTCAGAATAGAACATAGATGACATATCAAATGTTTAAACTGAGAAAATGTATCATTTAAAGAGAAAAATTAGGTGATTTTAAATTTCATGACAACAACACATCTCAAAAAAGTTGGGACAAGGCCATGTTTCCCACTGTGAGACATCCCCTTTTCTCTTTACAACAGTCTGTAAACGTCTGGGGACTGAGGAGACAAGTTGCTCAAGTTTAGGGATAGGAATGTTAACCCATTCTTGTCTAATGTAGGATTCTATTTGCTCAACTGTCTTAGGTCTTTTTTGTCGTATCTTCCGTTTTATGATGCGCCAAATGTTTTCTATGGGTGAAAGATCTGGACTGCAGGCTGGCCAGTTCAGTACCCGGACCCTTCTTCTACGCAGCCATGATGCTGTAATTGATGCAGTATGTGGTTTGGCATTGTCATGTTGGAAAATGCAAGGTCTTCCCTGAAAGAGACGTCGTCTGGATGGGAGCGTATGTTGCTCTAGAACCTGGATATACCTTTCAGCATTGATGGTGTCTTTCCAGATGTGTAAGCTGCCCATGCCACACGCACTAATGCAACCCCATACCATCAGAGATGCAGGCTTCTGAACTGAGCGCTGATAACTCGGGTCGTCCTTCTCCTCTTTAGTCCGAATGACACGGCGTCCATGATTTCCATAAAGAACTTCACATTTTGATTCGTCTGACCACAGAACAGTTTTCCACTTTGCCACAGTCCATTTTAAATGAGCCTTGGCCCAGAGAAGACGTCTGCGCTTCTGGATCATGTTTAGATACGGCTTCTTCTTTGAACTATAGAGTTTTAGCTGGCAACGGCGGATGGCACGGTGAATTGTGTTCACAGATAATGTTCTCTGGAAATATTCCTGAGCCCATTTTGTGATTTCCAATACAGAAGCATGCCTGTATGTGATGCAGTGCCGTCTAAGGGCCCGAAGATCACGGGCACCCGGTATGGTTTTCCGGCCTTGACCCTTACGCACAGAGATTCTTCCAGATTCTCTGAATCTTTTGATGATATTATGCACTGTAGATGATGATATGTTCAAACTCTTTGCAATTTTACACTGTCGAACTCCTTTCTGATATTGCTCCACTATTTGTCGGCGCAGAATTAGGGGGATTGGTGATCCTCTTCCCATCTTTACTTCTGAGAGCCGCTGCCACTCCAAGATGCTCTTTTTATACCCAGTCATGTTAATGACCTATTGCCAATTGACCTAATGAGTTGCAATTTGGTCCTCCAGCTGTTCCTTTTTTGTACCTTTAACTTTTCCAGCCTCTTATTGCCCCTGTCCCAACTTTTTTGAGATATGTTGCTGTCATGAAATTTCAAATGAGCCAATATTTGGCATGAAATTTCAAAATGTATCAAAATGACATTTGATATGTTGTCTATGTTCTATTGTGAATACAATATCAGTTTTTGAGATTTGTAAATTATTGCATTCCGTTTTTATTTACAATTTGTACTTTGTCCCAACTTTTTTGGAATCGGGGTTGTAATAACAGTCGGGGTTTTTTTTGTTTTTGTTTTTTTGCACAAAGTTCACATTAGGAATGTAAACTCACCGGCCACTTTAACAGGAACTTGTTCTTGATTCTAAGATTCCTGTTCTTGGCTGCAGGAGTGGAACCCAGTGTAGTCTTCTGTTCTCCTGATGCATGCTGAGATGCTTTTCTGCTCACCACGGTTGGAAAGAGTTGCTATGAGTTGCTATATCCTTCCTGGCAAAAGAGCTCAAACCAATCTGGCCATTTTCCTCTGACGTCTTTTATCAACAGGGTGTTTGTTTCCACCCACAGAACTGTCTCTCGCTCACTCTCTCAAGGTTTTTTGCACCATCCTGTGTCAACTCTACAGACTGTTCTGTGTGAAAACCCCAGCAAGAGTCCTTACTAGAACTAGACGATATGACCATATCACCCCTATCGTATCACACTGCATTGGCTCCCAATCAAATTTCACACTGATTATAAAATACCACTATTGACCTATAAAGCACCAAATGGTCTCACGACACAATAGCGAACTTCTGGTCCTTTATGACCCGCCACGCCTACTTAGATCAAAAGGTGTAGGCTATTTGTTGGTATCTCAAATAGTGAAGGCTATATCAAGGGGCAGATCCTTTTCTTACAAAGCCCCACAGTTATGGAACAGCCTTCCAAGTAGTGTTCTTTCACACGGATGGATATCAGGAGATCAACAGTTTCTGAAATACTCAAACCAAAAATACTCATCTGGCTCAAACCAACCCCCATGCCACAGTGAACGAAAGTCACGCTTTGAGATCACAATTTTTCCCATTCTGATGTCTGAAGTGAAGTGAACATTACCTGAAGCTCTTGATTTGTATCTGCATGATTTGATGCATCGTGCTGCTGTCAAGAAATGATTTAATCATCAAAAAACAGCAGGGGTATGGATGTTCCTCATAAAGTGGCCGGTGAGTGTAAATTCATGAATTATGCTTGAATCTCATTTTTAACTGCACAGATAATTATTAGCTCACACGGCCATAGGCTGGCGAGCTATCGCCATCATGCGGCGCCCGTCGTCCGTCCACAATTCACAAAAATCACTTCTCCTCCCTGAGTTTTCAATGGATTTTGATTCTGATTGTTTTGAAGATCAAATTGTTTTCATGAAGAACAACTTCCATCCATCCATCCATCCATCCATCCATTATCTGTAGCCGCTTTATCCTGTTCTACAGGGTCGCAGGCAAGCTGGAGCCTATCCCAGTTGACTACGGGCGAAAGGCGGGGTACACCCTGGACAGGTCATCACAGGGCTGACACATAGACACAGACAACCATTCACACTCACATTCACACCTACGGTCAATTTAGAGTCACCAGTTAACCTAACCTGCATGTCTTTGGACTGTGGGGGAAACCGGAGCACCCGGAGGAAACCCACGCGGACACGGGGAGAACACGCAAACTCCGCACAGAAAGGCCCTCGCCGGCTACTGGGCTCGAACCCAGAACCTTCTTGCTGTGAGACAACAGTGCTAACCACTACACCACCGTGAAGAACAACTTGGCTAATTATAAATGAGTCTGACGCTCTGGTTTTACCTGCTTGTCTAACTTGCCCTTGTTATATTTCTTGATTTGTTTTTCTTTATACTTTGTCGGAAATGTCATCGATTTCTGTTTAGTCTATTGATTGGTTTATTGATTGTGCACTCTGAACTCTCAGTACTCGACAACCAAAAGTCACCTTACGCTCATGCTATGATCATTAATCATTCATCTGAAGGAGCCTTCTTAAAGAGGAACTGAAGTCATTTTTAAACTTGCTTTATTTCTTAATTAACGTGTTATTCAATTACGCTTTCGGTTTCCGTAACCTGATATTGTGACTTGTATTGGCAGCTAATTGCAAGTAATTATACTTATCAGCCTATTCGGTTTTTAGCCATGTTGAAGTTAGTTCGTTTGGTCCACGGCACACAGTAAATTTGGCAGAGTTGGATTAACTCTTACCCTAGGCTGACACTTGCACGACTTTTGGCCACGATTTTGTCGTGGCAAGTCGTGCCATTTTGGGGCACGAACTGGGAGGCTCCCGCACTGTTCACGACTAGTTCACGCATAGTTCACGACGAGTTCACGAATGTGTGCCCGTCCACATTCACGAACTGGCACGACGAGTTCACGCATAGTTTGCGCATAGTTTACGCACTTCCCGCATTGGCACGACAAGTTTGCGCAATTCGGACGGTGTCGTGCCGACTTGGGCACGCCTGTGTCATGCACAACCTCATCCTCATCAGATACCCACACGCAATTTCAGAAGTGGACCGCGAAGATCCGGACACACATGATCTGATCCCTGGTGGATGGAGGACTGACCGACACCTGCAGGGGCTGCTGCCTCTAACCGGCCATCATACCCAGAAGGATGCAAAGGATCAGCGAGACTACCTGTCACATTACTACATGTCCCCTGCTGGTGCTGTCCCTTGGCAAGAAAGAATGGTAGTAGCTTCATGAGCTGCATCCACAGTTGTTCCATTTTTGAAATAAAAGAAACGAAACTCCCCCCCCCAAAAAAAGTCATGAAGGAATAGAAAATAAAAGACATTAAAGAAAAAAGCAAGAAAAAAAATTGCGAATGGCGAGAAGTGTCCGGGAAGCCCTATATATACCCCCGCACCGACGCGAGCGCCACTGTCGCGCAGTAGTCGTGAACTGCTCGTGAACTCGTTGTGAACTGCTCGTGCCATGCGCAAACTGTTCGTGAAGTGCGTAAACTAGTCGTGAACTGCTTGTGCCATCAATGCGTGACCGTGTCAGTGGGAAGGCACGGCCACGCTGCGACGCGCACCAATTCGTGAACATGTCGTGAACTCGACGTGAGCTGTTCGTGAACTATTCGTGGCAGTTCGTGACAGTCGTGGCATGGCGTGCACTTCCATGCACTGGCACGCATCCTCCCGCATCGTCCCGACGAGTTCACGACGAGATCATGAACAGTTTGCGCATAGTTCACGACCCGGTCGCGAAATTTTGTCGTGACCAAAATTTTGAACATTTCAAAATTCTCGTCCCGACATGGCACGCAGTCACGACGGGTTTACGCACACTTCACGCCAGTTTACGACTAGTTTGCGCACTGGCACGACTCGAGTCATGCCAATGCATGCCACGGAATCGTGCAAGTGTCAGCCTAGCCTTAGAGTTAATTTTTAACTCTGTCTGGATAACATATGGTCCCACTCCACAGGGTGTCACTTTAACTCTGCGACCAGAGTAAAATTTTCAGAGTAACTTTAACACCATATAGAGTTAAAATTTAACTCTGGTTAATACCCGAGAGAGTTGATGAAAATTAACTCTTGGGGGGAAACAACTCTTTCCAGAGTAAATTTGAATTTACTCTTATTAGTGACAACTCATTTAATGTATTGTTTATATAAAGTTTAATTTTTACTTTTGTTCCATGTAAATACATTTCATGCAAACTCCGCACAGAAAGGCCCTCGCCGGCCACGGTGCTCGAACCCGGACCTTCTTGCTGTGAGGCGACAGCGCTAACCACTACACCACCGTGCCGCCCGGGAAAATAATAATAATAATCGGGGTGGGACTAATTTAACTCTCATGATTTTAACTCTGTAATTTAACAAAGGCGCAGGAGTAACTGTTACTCCAGGTGTAGTTGATTTAACTCTATTAGAGTAAATAACACTTAACACTGCCATTTTAACTCTTGCGATTTTACTGTGCAGGCGTCGCTTATCGGCGCGATCTTCACGAGACTTGTGCGAGACTTCGAAACGTAAAGTGTCAGCCAGGTGTCAGTGCCGCCATTTTGAAAACTGTTTTCCAAATGAAATCTTGCACAAAAACGAGTTTAAATGACGATTACTGCCTACTGTTTTCGAACTTTCCTGATTGCTATCAAAACAAACAAAACTTCCGGCTTGATTACATCAGCATTCGAAAGAGGCCGCGCGCGTCTTTTGACAACGTTGGCAGATGTCGTTCGCTTTGATTTCCGCTGTACGTTTTACTTCCGTCCTACGATGTCTCGCACAGGTCTCAGCGAATCTCGTTTACGGCCATTGCTTTGACATATGGACTGATATATTACAGCATATTTCAAACACTCATAACTCGCTATAGCAGCGACAAAATAGCGATCAAAAATGCATTCCGATATTTAACTAGACTGCATTTCCGCAGAGAAAATGCAAAGTGTGCTTGCTGAGCTGTAGCAGAACAGCTATCATGCTAGCATGCTAACAGCTAGCATATTAACATGCTAACAGCAAGCATGCTAACAGCTAACATGCTAGCATACTAGAGTGGAGGAGCTCCTTATGCCATCATCACTCCAAAGTTCTACCCGTTCATTTCAATGGCATGGAATTTTGCCGAAAAATGGGAATACCGAACGAATGACAAGGGGTAGTGCAACCATTTTAACAAGCACGCCATTCCAGATCGGGCCCTACGTTTCAGCGTTGGAACGGTGTCTCTATCTCGAAAGCCCTAGGAGGAGGAGTGGATCCAAAAAACGGGTGAAACGGAATAATAATAATAATAATAATAATAAAACTTAGGCCCCGGTCACACCGCCCGAACTTTGCTGGAGCGTTCTTTGAACGGTAGGGAGGGGGGGCCGAATTTCGACAACGCTCGTCACCACGCACAAAATGGGAAAAAAATCGAAAACACGGGCATTGGCTTAGCGGTGCACCGCTGAAGCCGGCGTTGCTTTAGCGTTGGTTTAGCGGTAGCGAGCGGTAGCGAGCATTGGTATAGCAGCGTTCTGTGCATGCGGGCTTTGGCTCGGCGGGGGTATAAAGTTGGTTTAGCACCAATCATAGCAAGTCTCTCAGCATCCATGGTGATACAGTTTTACTGTAACTTTGAGCAAATTCGATATAGGTGAGGTCTAAACTCAACGGCAGCTCGATTCCAAATGAGCTCCTGGTCCATTTCTCCCCGTATTTATAGCCAAATTCTGGTCCCGCTCCGACACCTCTATACCAACGCCAAACCAAAGTTCATCGCCGCCATGGATAGCTGCTTCAACGCCCGACACCATTCCAGCAACCCCGTGTCCGCTCGTAAAACGCTTACAACCGCTCCACCGAAGTTTTTGTGCAATGTTTAATCACCGCCCGGGCAACGCTGGCGAAGCAGCGGTGGTCCAGCGTTCAAGATTTCTGCGTTGGCCTAGCGGACCCAAGCGTCCACGAACTTGCGTCTAGCGGTGCCAAACTTTGACTGGGCGTTGGTGGAGCGGGGGTGAACTTTGCCGGGGCGGAAAATTGCCCCCTCCTCACCGCTCGCAATATTTTGTGCAGCTCAAAACTTTCGGAGCGGTAGGAGGGCCCCTCGAGAAACATCAGCGGTGGCCGAGCGTATACGGCGTTGCTTTAACGGGGGCCAACTTTTGTTAAACGGTGGTGAACGGTTACGAATTTTTTTCACCGCTCCAGGAACGCTCCAGCAAAGTTCGGGCGGTGTGACCGGGGCCTTAAGAAGAACAATAGTGTGCTTTTGCAAGCACACTAATAAAATGAGAAATCGAATTTTGATAATAAAAAAAGTTGCCTTCAGTTCTTCTTTAATGTCAGTTCTTCACTGACTTTCTCCAGCCCTACTTTACATGATAAAGCTCTTTCATGAAACCACTCCTGTAAATAACTCAAATCTATAACAATTCATTTTCGGGATTTAAAAACTGACATAGAGCTCTTATATGAAGTGCTCTTGATGGTCTCTGTAACACTATGCAAGAATTTCGAGGCCATGTAAGATGTTTGAGATCGTCAGAAACCTGATTAGCAAAGTGCTCAGCGCGGGCTGCTCTACTGCTCCAGGAAATCAGTAAGACACACAGCGGACTTTGTAGTCAGCGTGGAATTTAATAGACAGCTGATGTAAATTGAAGCAGAAATCTCTTAATCTGACAAACGCTGCATATGCGCATGCCAATTTGACAGCACTGGATCAATAAAACAAATGAGAGTCTGGCAGGAAGGGGTGTTGCTTCAGTACACAGTTTGTTTATCAAGTCATTTAAAGTCTTTCTCTTGCAGCAGAGCCAGGTTATATTGACATGTCATTTCATATTTTGAAGACCTCAATCCCCAACACTGCTGACTTAATAAGTCACGGCAAATTTTTTTTTTTTCCCCCCATCTCGTTTCGGATCCTCTCGACACCCGGTAATATTGGGCAACTCTCTGATTGCTTTAATTATAAAACCCCAATTTGAAGTGGCATTGTTGTCTGGGTTAATGACACCCAGGGAGCGTGAGGATGAATATGAATGGGCTAAATCTCTCTCTCTCTCTCTCTCTCTCTCTCTCTCTCTCTCCTCCTTATCAGCCGTCTCACTCCCACTCCGTTCTCTTCAGACACGTATTTGTGTTTTTAAACTCTCCACTTTTCCTGCATCCTTTGCTCTCTTAAATGCGAGATGCTCTAAAAATACGCCGTTCAATAGGAGCGCCGCTGCTCTGAATGCGAGATGAGAGCGAGCGACGTGTCGTCTCAGCATGCCGGCTTTGGCGCCGCGGCACTCGTCACGTTCCCGTTGCTCCTTTGCCTTTCATGTGTGAAATACGCATGTTTGTGTCTCGTCGCACGTCAGTCTCGCTCTTCTTCAGTTTCAGCCTGAGCCGTTTTGTACTATCAAACACACACACACACACACACACACACACACCTAAAGAGCATCTAAAAAAAACAACAACAACAACACCAAAAAAAAAAAACAGTGGGCTCTGCAGTCCCTTGCTTGCTGACAGGCGAAGAGCTGAGCTGCCCAGTGGAAATCAGAAATGGCTGTCCTGCAGCGCCTCAGGGCAGCGAGGGGCACAAGGCTTTTTAAAGACATGCAATTAAGCTTAATTTTTAATGAATATTAATGGAATTAGTGGCAGATTTGGCTGGGATCTGCAACGGAAGGTACGGGAATGACTAATTCATTTGGTAGTCATGAGGAGCCTGTCAAGGGGACACGAGAGAGAGAGAGATGGATGAATACAGGGAGGAAAGGCCCCCATGAACGATCCATACACTGTACGCTTACAGCTGAGGGAAAATGATAAAAGAGGAATCACTTCCTCCCCTCATTTCACCCCTAATACCTTCATTAAAGCGCTTTCCATCTGTGAATGCTGGAAAATCGGCCCATTCACGGGACCTTACATAAGCTAATATCACACCGCTCCCCGTCATTGTGCTCATATAATGTGATTGAATTCTCTTTACCTTTCACACTTTTCCTGCCACCCACTTGTACCATTTCTCTCCCGGTCCCTTTCCGATTCCTCTATAATCAGCAGCAGCGGGGTGTACGGTATTTGCACGCGAGTGCACGTCACACCCCTAGCGCATTATTTTCTAAATTATCGGGTGTATGATCATTTAATAAAAGGTATCATTCGTGCAAATCATAACAGAGGTAAGGTTGTACACGAACATCTTTGACACACTGTGCCAGAGGCCAGGAGCGCTCTTATAGTGTTGTCGAGGATAAAAGTAACCTTTACAAACCGTCCCTCGAGGCATCTCAGCTTCTTTATTCAAATATTTACATACGGGCCGTTTACAAAGCCTCGGCATCACACGGTGTGTGCTCTGAGATGTTGCCTCGAGGGCAAGAATGAGTTTGAAACCTTATACACCACCTGACTGTGTTTGCTGTCTCAGTTCTGTGAAGCTGGGAAACTCGGTCGGCTCGAAAACACATCCTGTACTGGTTTAGCTGGAAATGAATGCACGTATATAGGAGCAAAAGGGAAAGTGTACATGATTATGATTTGATCACACGCACACGGTTTATGGTTATTTAGCACAAAAGTCTTTTAGCACGAATCTAAAGTCATTTAGCATGAGTTCTAAAGTCTCTTAGCACAACTCTAAGTTCTTTAGCACAAGATCCAATAACACTTTATTATGAATACTGACTGATCGTGTTTAAAGACGTTTGATTGATTTTTTTTTTTTTTAATGAAACTTGCCGAGATTCCAATCGAAAACGAGCGATTGTACAGTGGTGCTTGAAAGTTTGTGAACCCTTTAGAATTTTCTACATTTCTGCATAAATATGACCTAAAACATCATCAGATTTTCACACAAGTCCTAAAAGTAGATAAAGAGAACCCAGTTAAACAAATGAGACAAATATATTATACTCGGTCATTTATTTATTGAGGAAAATGATCCAATATTACATATCTGTGAGTGGCAAAAGTATGTGAACCTCTAGGATTAGCCATTAATTTGAAGGTGAAACTAGAGTCAGGTGTTTTCAATCAATGGGATGACAATCAGGTGTGAGTGGGCACCCTGTTTTATTTAAAGAACAGGGATCTATCAAAGTCTGATCTTCACAACACATGTTTGTGGAAGTGTATCATGGCACGAACAAAGGAGGTTTCTGAGGACCTCAGAAAAAGTGTTGTTGATGCTCATCAGACTGGAAAAGGTTACAAAACCATCTCTAAAGAGTTTGGACTCCACCAATCCACAGTCAGACAGATTGTGTAGAAATAGAGGAAATTCAAGACCATTGTTACCCTCCCCAGGAGTGTTTGACCAACAAAGATCACTCCAAGAGCAAGATGTGTAATAGTCAGCGAGGTCACAAAGGACCCCAGGGTAACTTCTAAGTAAGCGAAGGCCTCTCTCACATTGGCTAATGTTAATGTTCATGAGTCCACCATCAGGAGAACACTGAACAACAATGGTGTGCATGGCAGGGTTGGAAGGAGAAAGCCACTGCTCTCCAAAAAGAACATTGCTGCTCGTCTGCAGTTTGCTAAAGATCACGTGGACAAGCCAGAAGGCTATTGGAAAAACGTTTTGTGGACGGATGAGACCAAAATAGAACTTTTTGGTTTAAATGAGAAACATTATGTTTGGAGAAAGGAAAACACTGCATTACAGCATAAGAACTTTATCCCATCTGTGAGACATGGTGGTGGTAGTATCATGGTTTGGGCCTGTTTTGCTGCATCTGGGCCAGGACGGCTCGCCATCATTGATGGAACGATGAATTCTGAATTATACCAGCGAATTCTAAAGGAAAATGTCAGGACATCTGTCCATGAACTGAATCTCAAGAGAAGGTGGGTCATGCAGCAAGAAACCGACCCTAAGCACACAAGTCGTTCTACCAAAGAATGGTTAAAGAAGAATAAAGTTAATGTTTTGGAATGGCCAAGTCAAAGTCCTGACCTTAATCCAATCGAAATGTTGTGGAAGGACCTGAAGTGAGCAGTTCATGTGAGGAAACCCACCAACATCCCAGAGTTGAAGCTGTTCTGTACGGAGGAACGGGCTAAAATTCCTCCAAGCCGGTGTGCAGGACTGATCAACAGTTACCGCAAACGTTTAGTTGCAGTTATTGCTGCACAAGGGGATCACACCAGATACTGAAAGCAAAGGTTCACATACTTTTGCCACTCACAGATATGTAATATTGGATCATTTTCCTCAACAAAAAAATGACCAAGCAGAATATTTTTGTTTCATTTGTTTAACTGGGTTCTCTTTATCTACTTTTAGGACTTGTGTGAAAATCTGATGAAGTTTTAGGTCATATTTATGCAGAAATATAGAAAATTCTAAAGGGTTCACAAACTTTCAAGCACCACTGTATTTCCCCACTCCACCATCTTGAAACCGCCATGTTTGATGGAGCCCGCACGGTATGTTAGTCATCAATCCTCCCTCCAAATTATTTAAAGGAGAACTGAAGTCATTTTTAACTTGCTTTATTTCTTAATTAACGTGTTATTCAATTACGTTTTCGGTTTTAGTAACCTTATATTGTGACTTGTATTGGCAACTAATTGCAATTAAATATTATACTTATCGGAGTATTCAGTTTTTAGCCGTGTTGAATTTAGTTCGTTTGGTCCACGGCAGGCGTCGCTTGTCCGCGCGATCTTCACAAGACTTGTGCGAGACTTCGGAACGTCAAGCGTCAGCCAGGTGTCAGCGCCGCCATTTTGAAAACTGTTTTCCAAACGAAATATTGCACAAAAACGAGTTTAAATGACGATTACTGCCTACTTTTTTCAAACTTTCCTGATTGTTATCAAAACAAACAAAACTTCCGGCTTGATTACATCAGCATTCGAAAGAGGGCGCGCGCGTCTTTTTTGCGGTCGCACTGAAAGAAATGAAATTAAAAGTCTCAAATTTGATTTAATAAAAAGCAGCGGCAAAGAAGAAAGTATTCAGCCTCGATTTAAAAAGAACTGAAAGCTGCAGGTACTTTGTATTGATTAATGTGGGAAATACGCTCAGTATAATATGGATTTATCGCAAAAACACACGCATGTATTTATTATTTTGAAAACCCACCAGCTGACTGATCTGGCACGTTTTAATTGTGCAACAGTAATGACGTAAATACCAGCGCGATGGAGTAGTTTCCGAACGCGTTTTTTGTTTCTTCCCCTCCCATTTTACCAATGAGCTCACTGTATAGTCCTCTATATAGTAATTCCCTATATAGGGAGTAGGGAGTAGTGAACGAGTGAGCGATTTCAGACACAGGGAACGTTGGCAGATGTTGGTCACTTTGATTTCCGCTGTACGTTTTACTTCCGTCCTACGATGTCTCGCACAGGTCTCAGCGAATCTCGTTTACGGCCATCGCTTTGACATACGGACTGATATATTACAGAGCATATTTCAAACGCTCATAACTCGCTATAGCAGTGACAAAGTAGCGATCAAAAATGCATTCCGATATTTAATAAAATGAGAGGAATAGAATTTTGATAATAAAAAATTTGCCTTCAGTTCCCGTTTAACACATAACGAACCCTGACCCAGTACACCGCTACAGCCAACTTCCAGGTTTGTTTTGTCTTTATAAAAGTGCTAAGCTTAAATTCTATAATATTTATTATTTATTGCTAATTTGATAAAGAATGAAAAGTCAAGCGAAATTTGCAAGATGATAAGAGTTTAAAGAAAGCTTTTTGTTTGTTCTTTATTTTAATTTTTTTACAAAAGGAAAAAAGGATGAAAGAAAGGAAAACTATGTAGCGCTATTGCAATTATTTTATTAAGCTATTTACATTTAATTTGGCAACCGTGTAATTATTGACAGTCAGTTGAATTTGTGATATGATCAGAAGGGACTGAATTTATCAATTATGGTGTCCACAATTCAAGGTGTGTTATGGCTTAACTACAAATATCCAAAGACACCACAGAATCTGATTTTCAGGCCACGTTTCAGGGATCAGCAACTGATCCTTAAAGTGCCATTCCACCATTGGATGTATTCTTTGGCATAAAATACAATATATTTTATGACAACATGACTAGACAGAGAAATCTTTTAGCTTCAAAATGATATATCGAACATAATTTTTTGACAACGACAAGTATATTAATTTTGCGACCAAAGTCACCTACCCTTTTAATTTCCGCACGGTAGTGAAACGTGATGTCATCGGCAGGTTCCCCTTCTTGTGTACCACGTGTCGGTCTATTTTTAGACCAGGAAACCCCCAAAGTGAGAGAGTCATTTCTCCTCGTATATGGGGGCCAAAAAAATTGCGAAAAATCTTGAGTTAATCTTTCAGTTAGCTAGATTTATTGGTATTAGCTAGATTTATTGGTATTATTTTTATCGCGTTCTATCCGCCATTGCTGATAATATGTACCACGTCACACGTCACGTGGTACACAAGAAGGGGAACCTGCCGATGACATCACGCGCGGAAATTAAAAGGGTAGGTGACTTTGGTCGCAAAATTAATATACTTGTCGTTGTCAAAAAATTATGTTTGATATATCATTTTGAAGCTAAAAGATTTCTCTATCTAGTGATACCATTTATATATGTTGTCAAAATATATTGTATTTTATGCCAAAGAATACATCCAATGGTGGAATGGCACTTTAACATGGACAGTGGCAGAAATTCCAGCTTCCGGCGCCTAATGCTTGTGCCACACATTGGCGTTTCAGCCTTGCGTGGCAGTAAGAAAGGAACATCACAGCATTGCCAGCTTACGTGGCTAATACTCTAGGATGCGTAACACGATCTCCTCATAGCACATATGTAGCAGCTTTGATACGTCACATACAGTACGTCACGTGTACGCCATAAAAACAAAAGCTACGCAGCAGTGATGCAGTGGGAACGTTGCTCGAACACCTATTACGCTGTGTGAACGCTTTAGTTGACATGTGTCTGATGATGGTGGCTCCGGGGCTGGGTGGATGCCGCTGATGTCTTCGCTCTTCCCTTGCCCTTCTTGGGTCCGGACTTCTTCGCTGGCATGATGCTTTCTTGACTGTGCCGAACGATAATGAACACAGCGTTGCACCCCCTTTTATACCCACCTGTGAACGCCACAGATACGCCACAGCAACGTCACACGTAAGAACAAAACGCCACGCCAATGAAACCTCATTTCTTGGCGTTTGACCCACACGCTGCTTACGTGGCAAGATACGAGACAGTGTGATAGTAGCCTAAGCAATCATAAAAAAATCCCTTCCAATATCATCCAGAGTTTTGCTAAAGAACACAGAGTTGTGCTAAAAGACTTTGGATTCATGCTAAAAGACTTTTGTGCTAAATAACCAGATTACCCCCCCCACACACACACACACACACAGGTTGGTTTTATGATATTGATGATGTAATTTTATTGACTTGTAGATCAACAATACGATAACATTATTCACAAAAAGCAAATCTGGGTTATTTTAATCTTTTATTTACTTATTTATCCGAACAATGATCAGCAAAATGTTCTCACAGTCTCCACATTTTTTTTTTATTTTAATGGTTTTATTATCATTACAGCGACATAAAGGACTAAAAATTTTTATAACACTTTCCTAAATCAACGCTCAAAAATATGCCACAACACTATTGGATTCTCGATTCTGATTGGTTTAGAAGGTGCTGATTAATTTCCTATAACGGCAGCCCTGACAGTGTAATTAAATATAAATCAGTTTTATATTAATTCACTTGTTCTAATTTATTATTGTGTCCAATGTAACAAGTTACACATGAAATTGTGTGGCAAATGTTCCATGTAGTCTACTAACGAGATCGTCAATGATGGCGTAGCTCACTCTGGCCCTGTCTAGTCCAGAAGGAACGATCTAAAGTGGCCACCTTGCACAATAAATGTTGCAAGCTATATGCACTATCTACAAGATATATACTACCGTTCAAAAGTTTGGGGTCACTTTGAAATGTCCTTATTTTTGAAAGAAAAGCACTGTTCTTTTCAATGAAGATCACTTTAAACTAATCAGAAATCCACTCTATACATTGCTAATGTGGTAAATGACTATTCTGGCTGCAAATGTCTGGTTTTTGGTGCAATATCTCCATAGGTGTATAGAGGCCCATTTCCAGCAACTCTCACTCCAGTGTTCTAATGGTACAATGTGTTTGCTCATTGCCTCAGAAGGCTAATGGATGATTAGAAAACCCTTGTACAATCATGTTAACACAGCTGAAAACAGCTGAGTTCTTTAGAGAAGCTATAAAACTGACCTTCCTTTGAGCAGATTGAGTTTCTGGAGCATCACATTTGTGGGGTCGATTAAATGCTCAAAATGGCCAGAAAAATGTCTTGACTATATTTTCTATTCATTTTACAACTTATGGTGGTAAATAAAAGTGTGACTTTTCATGGAAAACACAAAATTGTCTGGGTGACCCCAAACTTTTGAACCGTAGTGTGTGTGTGTATATATATATATATATATATATGGCGGCACGGTGGTGTAGTGGTTAGCGCTGTCGCCTCACAGCAAGAAGGTCCTGGGTTCGAGCCCCGGGGCCGGCGAGGGCCTTTCTGTGTGGAGTTTGCATGTTCTCCCCGTGTCTGCGTGGGTTTCCTCCGGGTGCTCCGGTTTCCCCCACAGTCCAAAGACATGCAGGTTAGGTTAACTGGTGACTCTAAATTGACCGTAGGTGTGAATGTGAGTGTGAATGGTTGTCTGTGTCTATGTGTCAGCCCTGTGATGACCTGGCGACTTGTCCAGGGTGTACCCCGCCTTTCGCCCGTAGTCAGCTGGGATAGGCTCCAGCTTGCCTGCGACCCTGTAGAAGGATAAAGCGGCTAGAGATGAGATGAGATATATATATATAAGCTATATACACCCTAGGAATATTGACGTATTGGCCAGAAAGAATCCAAAATGGCAAGGAATTGACTGAGAAGAAGCAATTTTTGTTGAACTACTGTTGAACATTAAGGCTTAATTAGTTCATAACTTCATTAATAATCATAATTAAGCAAATCTGGGCAGAAGTTATATGCACCCTAGATACCCCTACCTTCCTGCCAGAAAGAATCAAAATCGGTGAAGAATTGAGGGAAAAGTCAAGTCAAGTTTATTTCTATAGCGCTTTTAACAATAGATATTGTCCCAATGCAGCTTTACAGAATTTGAATGACTTAAGAGATGATATCCTTAATCTATCCCCAATGAGCAAGCCTGTGGCGACAGTGGTGAGAAAAAACTCCCTCAGACGACATGAGGTAGAAACCTCGAGAGGAACCAGACTCAAAAGGGAACCCATCCTCATTTGGGCAACAACAGACAACATGACTATAACATTAACAGTTTTAACATGAAGTCAGTTTGGTTGATGTTATAAACTCTTCATTGATGGAAACTTGAGTGCAAAACTGTTCATGACAACCAACTACAGTCCTAAAGTTAGCAAGTCAACTGTAGTCCTCAGCCATAAAATCATTACTGTAAGAGTCCAGAGCGTCCTCCAAGTGTGACTTTCAACTGTCCATATGGGGCCGTCCTCCACAGGAGCGATGTGATGAGACTCCAACCAGACACAGGACATCAGGATGGATCAGGCAGGTCCGAGGAGCAGAAGAGGTCAGCATCTCGATCTCAGGATTGACATGTAACTCAGAGGGACAGATTTTATTTTTGGGGGGAAGAAGAGAGAGAAAACACATGTTGTTAGGTATACCCAATGTCACCTGAATAAGTAGGAACAGTATACATTTTGCGCTGAGTACAAGCGATTTGTGTGGAAACTGCTCGTTAGGGATCGATTAATTACTCCATATCTTCATTATTAATTGCAATTATGCAAATTTGGGTAGAAGCTATAGTATATGCACCCCAGGCAGACCTACCTTCCTGCCAGAAAGAATAAAAATTAGGGAAGAATTGAGACAGAAGAAGCGGTTTTCGTGAAACGTGGACGACACCAGCTGAACAGACAACACAACACATGATGGCGTAAACTCATCGCCTGTTGGCCAGATGAGCTAATAACCGGCTTAAAACTATGCTGTTATTTAACAGTGAAATCCATCCAATTGTTAATACAGTATGGTGAAGTTGTGCATGAAGAAGAACTCAACGTTCCACTTTCGCCTGACTGTTACAAAGTGCTGATACTGGAGACAAGTGAAATCCATTCAGTTGTTAATATGGTGAAGTTGTGCATGAAGAGGCAGCTTCACCATATTAACAACTGAATGGATTTCACTTGTCTCCAGTATCAGCACTTTGTAACAGTCAGGCGAAAGTGGAACGTTGAGTTCTTCTCTATAGATGACTTGCAACCACGTGATCAAAATGTGCTACGTCATGAGCGTCCGCCATGATGGTGGATATACCGTACAAAGCAACTGGGATGGCAGCCGCTGAAAGCGTGTCTGTAAACAATGCTGAATTTTCTCAGTATTACCACGATTTGAACGCTCGAGCAATTGTTTGATCTGATCTTGGAATTTGCAGTTGTTTAGAAATGGCTCTAAGAGACATTCCGGAGTTTTGTATATCTGCAATCCTCTTTCTCAGATCTGCACTGAGCTCCTTGGACTTTCCCATTTTACTGTGTGTTGGTCAATCTAATGAGTGCTGTAAACAAACCCTTTTTATGAAGGCACAGAGAAGCTACCAGCTGTAATCAATCATGATCACTAACAGGAAGTTAAGAGACCTCGGCCTTGGCAAGATAAGAGACATTTTGGAAGTTTCGGCACCTCTGAATTAAGTGAGTGGATGTAAATTTTTTACCTTGTATGTATACTTTTGACCTTGTGTTGATTTCAGAAAACCCAAAGAAAATCGTGCACCAAATTCTAGTGTTGTTTTGTTATGCCTCCGCCACCTTAACGTGCAGGAGGCATTATGTTTTTGGGTTGTCAGTCTGTCCGTGCGTCTGAGTGTGCGTCCATCCCGAAACCTTGTGAACACGATATCTCAAAGGCTAATGAAAGGAATTTCACCAAACTTTCACCATTTGTGCGCTTTGGGACAAACATGAACTGATTAGATTTTGAGGTTAAAAGGTCTAAGGTCAAGGTCACTGTGAGGTCAAATGTCTGTCCGAAAACCTTATGAACACAATATCTCCAAGGCAAATGAAAGGAATTTCAGCAAACTTTCACCATTTGTGCATCTGGGGACAAACATGAACTGATTAGATTTTGAGGTTAAAAGGTCACAGGTCAAGATTACTGTGAGGTCAAATGTCCATCCCCAAACTTTGTGAACACCATATCTCAAAGACTAATGAAAGGAATTTCACCAAACTTTCACCATTTGTGCGCTTTCGGACAAACATGAACTGATTAGATTTTGAGGTTAAAAGGTCTAAGGTCAAGGTCACTGTGAGGTCAAATGTTCATCCCCAAATCACAACTTAATAAGGCGTGTAGTCTACCAGGCGGAGGCATCCCCATCGACGCCATTGGCGTCGAGCTCTATCTAGTTTTTTTTTTTAAAGATGTACTGTATGGGGCGGCACGGTGGTGTAGTGGTTAGCGCTGTCGCCTCACAGCAAGAAGGCCCAGGTTCGAGTCCCGTGGCCAGCGAGGGCCTTTCTGTGTGGAGTTTGCATGTTCTCCCCATGTCCGCGTGGGTTTCCTCCGGGTGCTCCGGTTTCCCCCACAGTCCAAAGACATGCAGGTTAGGTTAACTGGTGACTCTAAATTGACCGTAGGTGTGAATGTGAGTGTGAATGGTTGTCTGTGTCTATGTGTCAGCCCTGTGATGACCTGGCGACTTGTCCAGGGTGTACCCCGCCTTTCACCCGTAGTCAGCTGGGATAGGCTCCAGCTTGCCTGCGACCCTGTAGAACAGGATAAAGCGGCTACAGATAATGAGATGAGATGAGATGAGATGTACCGTATGCTGTACAATGATTCTGCCGCAGAAAACAAACAGTTCAGAGGAATTACTGAAACCTCAAATATTGCCATGACATTCATATCCAAGATGACATTCATACCAGTGTCTGTAAACTTCTGACCACAACTGTATCGCCCCCCTTGACAGGTGCCACTGTAAAGAGATCATCAATGCTACTCACTTCTTCACCTGTCAGTGGTTTTAATGTTACGGCTGATCGGTGTAGGTCAACCCGAAATATATACACAATCTAAAGAAAATGTGTAAAAGTGCATCTCTCTGTGTGTGTGTGTATACGCTTGTGCCCTCTTTGTGTTTGAACGACGGTTTGTTTTGTTTGTTTTTTTTCCTCTCAAACCTGCCATATATGACCTTGTCTGCTTTTCATCTTGACAGACTGTTTACTTTAGGAAGTGCTGTGTATTTTTTAAAGCGCTGTAGAAATGAATGACTTCCTAATAGGTAATAGAATACTCGCTGGGCAGCGTGCCAGGCTCTGCCTCTCACGTCCAACAGGTTATGAGTAAGATGTAGTGTTCCCCTCTCTCTAGTCCTGACCTTCAATCATTCAGGTTTAATGCTGCGAATGTGACACGTACAACTCATTTCCTTTCTGTTTACTATTAAGAAGAATGCTCTCTCTTGATCTGTATGATACAGTAGAAGTGTATGTCAAATAATATCAACATTTATTTAACATCTGTTCCACCGCACCTTTTTTTTCCTTCTTCTTGGGCGCAAATGTTTATTTATTCGCTACAAGCCGAGAACCGGCAGTGGATTGAATTTAGCTTGAAATGCTCAATGTGTGTGTTTTTTTTTTTTTGCTGTACAAATTGGAACAACATTTGTTTTTCTCCTGCTTTATTCCTGCTGCGTTTGCACTTTTGATCACAGAAGGATCATTAATATTTCTATGAAACCGTATCCTAACAAAAGTCATGTTGGACTCAAGCGCTGAGGGTCATTTTGAACACAATTGAAGATTTTTTTGTTTGTTTGTTTGTTTGTTTGTTTGCTCGAGGAAAGGAAACGCTGCAAGAAATGAAGTCTTAGCAACTTCCGTGAGTATTTCCTGTAATAAGATTTCAATAAATCAAACAGATGATTATTAAACCTATTTCTAGACACATTCCAAGCACGAACTAGTCTTGTTCAATAACCTTGGCAGATCATTTTTCGAATTTTAAACATTTATTTTTAGAAAGAAGCAAAATTATCAGCCAATACGAAGCTTGAAATGCTATAAAAGCATCTAAAAAAACTGAATAATATGATATTTTATTTATTATAAGCTTATAATTAACAGTTATTCCATGAAATCGAGTCGTACATGAGCGGATAGCCGACGACGCGCGTAGCACCGAGTTGTCTATAAGCCGTGTATGATGAGATTGAGTGGAATAACTGTTTTATTCTATCCACATTCACTGGATTTTGAGAAACAGAGCATTTTTATTTTTATTTTTAGCAAATTCGATAAATAAAAACTTTATATAAAATGTCCGACAAAATAATTTCCATTTAGAACGTAAACAAACTGGTGAAATGACAGGAGCAATTTGTGAAAAATGCGATAATAATAATAATAATAATATTAATAATAATTCTTGAAAATTTAAAAAAAAGATACATTCTTACCATCAAATACTTTCATTCCATATTTTATTGCTTTGTTTTTTTTTGTATTTTGTTCTCAAGTAGTTTTTATTTCATCCTTGGTTGGTTCGGCAACACGCTCTGCCATTTTGTTTTTCTCTACTCATGGTATATGAGCTGATATCCTAGTAGTAGAGTAGCCAATCAGAGCGCACGATTGCTCATATCCAGTGACTGTGGATAGAATAATTTAATAATATCGGCTGGTGTTGAGTGGTATATCAGATATATTCCATTCAGCTGGCATGATATTGAACGAGTCGAAGATGAGTAGCTGAATTTAATATATCTGATATACCATGAAAAAAGCCATTATTATTATTATTATTATTATTATTATTATTATTATTATTATACATACATATTGGATGGAACAATTATAGATTTTGTAAAAAGTTAAGAACAGGGCGGTAACTTGCCAATATTGAATGCTGATTCTGATCGAATGTAATTCAATGTTCTGAACAAAGTCAAAGTTCTAACAATAAAAATGGTACAAGTCCAAAAAGCCTGAACAACAACCCAACTTATATACAAGCTCTATACAGGTTGACGGTTCAAGTTCACAGTTACTTTTGATCGTAATTAATTGTTACATTGCAGTTGTTCAAAACCAAAGGGTTTCACTGAGTTCAGTCCATGAGTGACGTCCTCTTGTAAAAGTCTCCGTCACGTTTCCCCACCTCCAAGTCGAACTTTGGCAGTATTTCCACTATTGCTGTCTTTTCCAGTTTTTCAATGTCCGTTGATATGTTTTTCTCTTGTAAATATGCGTGACGGATATATAATGAAGCTTTGGGAGTCTTTTGGGTGTTCAGCGCGTCTTTAGTTTCAGTTTTCAGTTTATTTATTTAGTGCTTAAACCTAGCACTGGATTAGCCTCGTCTTCTCTCTTTCCTGGCCAACAAAGAAATAATTGTGCATGATTTGCATGAGCTCCGATGTGTGACGTTGTGTTGTCTTGACAACGTGCAATATTATAACAATATTGGACGCTCATTCTCCATTGGGGAGCGTGGTGTAATACATGGAGGATAAGCGATTTGAAAATGATATTGCATGCTTTTTTTTAATATTCTCATCTCATCTCATTATCTGTAGCCGCTTTATCCTTCTACAGGGTCACAGGCAAGCTGGAGCCTATCCCAGTTGACTACGGGCGAAAGGCGGGGTACACCCTGGACAAGTCGCCAGGTCATCACAGGGCTGACACATAGACACAGACAACCATTCACACTCACATTCACACCTACGCTCAATTTAGAGTCACCAGTTAACCTAACCTGCATGTCTTTGGACTGTGGGGGAAACCGGAGCACCCGGAGGAAACCCACGCGGACACGGGGAGAACATGCAAACTCCACACAGAAAGGCCTTCGCCGGCCACGGGGCTTGAACCCGGACCTTCTTGCTGTGAGGCGACAGCGCTAACCACTACACCACCGTGCCGCCATTTTTAATTTTAATTCTTCTATTTATATACACTGCTGGCCCTGAGGCACAAATTTCATTTTCATGTGAAACATGCAAATGACAATAAAGAGCCTTGACCTTGATCAATAAACCCACTAGAAGGGAATAGAACACATGTTTTTATTCCATGGAAAAGTATCCTGTATGTACCGGTATAATAATCAGAAATATTACCTACATTTATTTATATTCAAGATATTTTCACTTGCTAACATGATTTTGTTTTTTCCAGTGCAGAAGAGTCATTGGTGTGAGTCTCAATTTTGTCTCGATTTTACATGTTTGAATCCCGTAAGACTTTCTTTACCTCTGTTTCTTTCTCTGTCTGTCTCACGCTTTCTCAGGAAACCCAGGAGAGCTACGGAAGCAGAAGCCAGCCTGCTGGGAATGCTGGGAAACCCAACCATGATGAGCTGGGATTGATCCAGCAGGATCGCCCCTCCAGTTTACCGGTGAGTCACAAGTCTGTTGACCAATCAGAACGCAGAATGAAACATCATATGTTTCATCAGTGTGGAAAGGGACGGGATTCGAGTTTCTTTTCAGGACAAAATGGATCAAAAAGGAAATGTAGTCATGACTGTTTTACTGTTTTAGCACTTCAGTATGAAAATCACTTGTTTATTTCATACCGCACGCACCACTGCATACACGATTTAAAAAAAAAAAAAGTGATTAAAAGGTCATTTGTATCTATAAAACAATGAAAGATTGGGGATATTCATGATATGATATTTAATGTAAAAAAAAATATGAAATGTTATTACAAAATGGAAAAGGTTTCTGGAGTGTCTTTGGTGAGAATGCGTTTCTGTTCTGAGGAGATTCTGTCCTCGCACCTCTGATGTTGTGCATTTAACAATATATTGGTATTTTAATTAATTAATAAGCAAGCAGAGATGAAACTGAATGATCATACGCCTCTGTACATGATGCTCTTTGCTCCGTTTTTCACCGGATGTCGCTTTGCGATTGTTCCCTGGAGTCATCAGTCAGGGCGGGGCTTGTGCTCAGGTGGGCAATTAACGGACTCAATCTGTCGGCGCTGCTTTTCTTTTCCCCTCGTTTCACAGGGCAGACCCAGATTTCACTGACCATTTCATACTAATGCCCACATTAAACACACACGGATTTGTTTTGCCTGCTCTGCCTACACCGGTAGGAAAGGGCACATTAAATTAGGTTTTGCTACACTAAACATCATCGTAACGAAGGCGCCTTCTCCTGTCGCCGCCTACTCGGCTTCTCTCCTCTCACTCACGAAGAGAAAAATCATTAAAGGAGCTTGACTAGAGGAGTAATTGAGTAGATTTGGTGAGGCTGGGCAGAACAGGGAAAGGTGTACTTGGGGAATATTGGGAGCCTGGATTCGGCCTTCTCATGTAATTATGTTTAATTAGACTGAGATTTCATGGCCAGTTCTTTAAGTGAAGGAAGGAAGGAAGGAAGGAAGGAAGGAAGGAAGGAAGGAAGGAAGGACGGAAGGAAGGAAGGACGGACGGAAGTCCAAGACACAAGGTCTCGCTCTCTGCTTCTTTTTTTTAATGGAAATCATGGCCATGTTTTGTTGTTGTTGTGGTTGTTACGTCATGTTTTCATCATTCCTTTTCTAACTAAATCCATCCACGTGCTCTTTTTACTCTCTCTCTCTCTCCGATGAAGGGCTTTGTTGTAAATGAGAGATTGCATTGATGTGTCAGTCGTCTGCCAAAGTGAGAAAGCCCTGAGTACTTTGGAGATTTATTTGAATTTAGCTACTTTAATCCCACAACTGCCCCAGGGCTCTTTGCTCATGGGATTATTTCCAACTCTTCAAGCGCATGGGTTAGATCTTAATCTGCTCAGATTTCTCTCCAGGCTTTCCCGGACTTGCATCACGTTAGTGACTTGAACCTTGAGGAATATCAGTTGAAGCTGCTTCCAGGATGAGGAACAGTTAGGGAGCGTCCTAATCTTTCATCAGAGATGTTAGTAAATGCTTGTGGTGTCTGGCGGGATTTATAGAACATTACAGTTTGCATTCTGCATCTAGGTCGAGCTGTCAGTTTGTTACAGGGATTATTATTATTATTATTATTATTATTATTAATTTGAGAGTCTGACAGTCATCTCTCTTTTTCTCTACGCGTCTTGAGGGTTTCCTCTCACCACTGAGCCGCACAGGGTCTGCACATTTAACAGTTATTCCACGAAATCGAGTCGTACGTGAGCTGATAGCCGGCGAGGCGCGTAGCACCGAGATTGAGATTGACGAAGTACGACGAGATTGAGCGGAATAACTGTTTTATTCTATTCACATTCATTGGATTTTGAGAAACGGAGCATTTATCTCATCTCATCTCATCTCATTATCTGTAGCCGCTTTATCCTGTTCTACAGGGTCGCAGGCGAGCTGGAGCCTATCCCAGCTGACTACGGGCGAAAGGCGGGGTACACCCTGGACAAGTCGCCAGGTCATCACAGGGCTGACACATAGACACACAACCATTCACACTCACACCTACGCTCAATTTAGAGTCACCAGTTAACCTAACCTGCATGTCTTTGGACTGTGGGGGAAACCGGAGCACCCGGAGGAAACCCACGCGGACACGGGGAGAACATGCAAACTCCGCACAGAAAGGCCCTCGCCGTCCACGGGGCTCGAACCCAGGACCTTCTTGCTGTGAGGCGACAGTGCTAACCACTACACCACCGTGCCGCTGCGTTTATATTTGTTTTTAATTTTTTTGCAAATTCAAGAAATAAAACTTTATACAAAACGTCAGACAAAATTGTTTCCTCTTAGGATGTAAACAAACCGGCAAAATGACAGGAGCAATTTGTGAAAAATGCTATAATAATAATAATAATAATAATAATAATAATAATAATAGGGCGGCATGGTGGTGTAGTGGTTAGCGCTGTCGCCTCACAGCAAGAAGGTCCGGGTTCGAGCCCCGTGGCCGGCGAGGGCCTTTCTGTGCGGAGTTTGCATGTTCTCCCCGTGTCCGCATGGGTTTCCTCCGGGTGCTCCGGTTTCCCCCACAGTCCAAAGACATGCAGGTTAGGTTAACTGGTGACTCTAAATTGAGCGTAGGTGTGAATGTGAGTGTGAATGGTTGTCTGTGTCTATGTGTCAGCCCTGTGATGACCTGGCGACTTGTCCAGGGTGTACCCCGCCTTTCGCCCGTAGTCAGCTGGGATAGGCTCCAGCTTGCCTGCGACCCTGTAGAACAGGATAAAGCGGCTACAGATAATGAGATGAGATGAGATAATAATAAAAGATACATTCTTACCATCAACCACTTTCATTCCATATTTTGTTGTTTTTTTTTTTGGGGGGGGGGGGGGGGGGGCTTCTTCTTCTTCCGGGTTTTTTGTGGTGGTTGGCAAACTTGCTTAAAGTTGCATTACTGGCACCAACTGGGCTGGAGTGTGGAGCAATATATTCAATTTCAGTTCATTTCAATTCAGTTCAATTCAAAACACTTTATTTGTCCCCTAGGAGCAATTTAAAAGGCACGCAGGGAAGTACAGTTAACCACATAAATAAAAAAAACAAGCCAAGCATGAGACATAAAATTTATAACAGTGTTCAAGATAGCAGTACAGTATGTGAATAAATAACTGTACAGTGGTACAATAGGTATAAATATGATAATTAAAAAAAATAATAATGGATATTGGGGGGATTAAAAAAAGTGATATTATTTTAGCGATTTCTGTTTCTTTTAAATACTTGATAACAATTTTGGGGGTTTTGTTTTCAGGTAGAGTTTTTATTCCATCCTCGGTTTGAACAGAATTGTAGGCTTTGTTTTTTTTTTTTTACTCAAGGAAAGGAAACGCTGCAAAAAAATGAAATCTTAGCAACTTTCGTGAGTATTTCATGTAATAAGATTTCAATAAATCAAACAGATGATTCTCATCTCATCTCATTATCTGTAGCCGCTTTATCCTGTTCTACAGGGTCGCAGGTGAGCTGGAGCCTATCCCAGCTGACTACGGGCGAAAGGCGGGGTACACCCTGGACAAGTCGCCAGGTCATCACAGGGCTGACACATAGACACACAACCATTCACACTCACATTCACACCTACGGTCAATTTAGAGTCAAACAGATGATTATTAAACCTATTTCTAGACGCATTCCAAGCATGAAATAGTCTTGTTCAATCACCTTGGCAGATCATTTTTTGAATTTTAAACATTTATTTTTAGAAAGAAGCAAAATTATCAGCCAATACGAAGCTTGAAATGTATAAAAACATTGAAAAAAACCTGAATAATATTATATTTTATTTATTCTCAGCTCATAATTAACAGTTATTCCACAAAATCGAGTCGTACATGAGCTGATAGCCGATGACACACGTAGCGCCGAGATTGAGTGGAATAACTGTTTTATTCTATCCACATTCACTGGATTTTGAGAAACGGAGCATTTTTATTTGTATTTTTTTGCAAATTTGATCAATAAAAACTCTATCCAAAACATCCGACAAAATCATTTCCGCTTTGAATGTAAACAAACCGGCGAAATGACAGGAGCAATTTGTGAAAAATGTGATAATAATGATGATAATAATAATAATTCTTGAAAAATAAAAAAGCATACATTCTTACTATCAAATACTTTCATTCCATATTTTATTTCTTTTTTTGTATTTTGTTTTCGAGTAGAGTTTTTATTTTGTCTTTGGTTGGTTCAGCTCCGCCATTTTGTTTTTCTCTACTCACGGTATATGAGCTGATATGTACACTACCGTTCAAAAGTTTGGGGTCACATTGAAATGTCCTTATTTTTGAAAGAAAAGCACTGTTCTTTTCAATGAAGATCACTTTAAACTAATCAGAAATGCACTCTATACATTGCTAATGTGCTAAATGACTATTCTAGCTGCAAATGTCTGGTTTTTGGTGCAATATCTCCATAGGTGTATAGAGGCCCATTTCCAGCAACTCTCACTCCAGTGTTCTAATGGTACAATGTGTTTGCTCATTGCCTCAGAAGGCTAATGGATGATTAGAAAACCCTTGTACAATCATGTTAGCACAGCTGAAAACAGTTGAGCTCTTTAGAGAAGCTATAAAACTGACCTTCCTTTGAGCAGATTGAGTTTCTGGAGCATCACATTTGTGGGGTCGATTAAATGCTCAAAATGGCCAGAAAAATGTCTCGACTATATTTTCTATTCATTTTACAACTTATGGTGGTAAATAAAAGGGTGACTTTTCATGGAAAACACAAAATTGTCTGGGTGACCCCAAACTTTTGAACGGTAGTGTATTTTATTCGTAGAGTAGCCAATCAGAGCGCGTGGTTGCTCATATTCAGTGAATGTGGATAGAATAATAAGCTAATATTCTCCTTACGGACTCCTCTGTTACCTCACACAATAACCTGTATAGGTTCTGCCTTCCACATTCGTTATTCTTTAAACCGTATTTGCGGTTCCAGCCATAATTCCGGTTGTACAAGTCCAGTGCTAACATGCTAACACACTCTCCTGTCTGTCGAACACACTTCCACATTTCTTATATCTGAAACACCAACTCATTCAGCTTTCGTGGTCCTTTTTTTTTTTTTCTCATACACTTAACATGTTTCTCACATTTTCCCTGTCGACAAACACGGAAAAAAACACACGCATGCAATTAACAGAATGTGTCAGACTGCTTTGCCGCCCGAGGTGAGTACAGAACCAGGTGTTCCTCAGCTGGTGCAAAAGCCCAACTCAGCACCGTCTGCCTGTGGTGAACAGCTCATAGATTTCTACACACGGAACCCCCTAGTGTTGAATTAACACCCACAGCATGAATGTCTCCTCTCGGCCTGCGCTATTACATAATGACGTGGCCAGTCAGGGCTCTCACCTCCGTGCCCTTCATCTCGCCGTTGGACAGAAACACTTCTGATTATATCCAGTGACTAGAGCAGCACATCAATTCTGTTAAAGCCATTTTCTCCTCACAGACTCGCTTCTTACACATGGCGAACTATTTTTGAAACCATAATTACTACAATGTGATAATTATGCAGCCTGTAACTGCAGAACAAAGTGTTTGTACAGTAATTATCCTCATTACACCACCTTGAAGAACCAGAATATACACAAATATACTGTTTATACTCAGTCACGCTTTTTATTACAGATTGCCCGACTTCCACTGTCAAATACGGACATTAGTTTTCACTTTTAAGTTGTTTATTATTATTATTATTATTATTATTATTATTATTATTATTATTATTATTTTCTCACCTGCCAAATTGCACCCACTACCTTATCGTACATCGTTGACCAACCATGCATCCTCATAGAAGCACTATCCGCCCTCTTCTACATACAAGAGCTCACAGACGCCCAGAATTGGCTAGTATTGCTCCTGTGGAGAACGGCCCCATATGGACAGAGGTGGACAAAGTCCACAACTTCATTACTTAAAGTGCCATTCCACCATTGGATGTATTCTTTGGCATAAAATACAATATATTTTGACAACATATATAAATGTTATCACTAGATAGATCAATCTTTTAGGTTCAAAATGATATATCAAACATAATTTTTTGACAACGACAAGAATATTAATTTTGCGACCAAAGTCACCTACCCTTTTAATTTCCGCGCGTGATGTCATTGGCAGGTTCCCCTTCTTGTGTACCACGTGACGTGTGACGTGGCACATATTATCAGCAATGGCGGATAGAACGCGATAAAAATAATACCAATAAATCTAGCTAATACCAATAAATCTAGCTAACTGAAAGATTAACTCAAATTTTTTCGCAATTTTTTTGGCCCCCATATACGAGGAGAAATGACTCTCTCACTTTGGGGGTTTCCTGGTCTAAAAATAGACCGACACGTGGTACACAAGAAGGGGAACCTGCCGATGACATCACGTTTCACTACCGCGCGGAAATTAAAAGGGTAGGTGACTTTGGTCGCAAAATTAATATACTTGTCGTTGTCAAAAAATTATGTTTGATATATCATTTTGAAGCTAAAAGATTTCTCTGTCTAGTCATGTTGTCATAAAATATATTGTATTTTATGCCAAAGAATACATCCAATGGTGGAATGCCACTTTAAGTCAAAGTACAGATCCCGCTGGTCAAATGTGACTCCGATACAAGTGAAAGTTGTCCAGTCAAATTTTCACTAAAGTACTGAAGTACTTGCTTTTAAAAATACTTAAGTATTTAAAGTACATTTTCTGTCAACGCATTGTTGTATTATTGCCACAACGCTTACAAAACCTAATGCTGTTACCAAAGACAGAAATGTGAATTCACAAAATGAACGCATGCTGTGCGTCATGGTGGTTTAACGTTAAGCTAGCTAGTCAGTGAAGCTCCACCTGACATGCTAGCAAACTCTTTTCAAACTCAAAATCATACTGGGTAGCTAACGCTACTAGAAAAGAAAGATTTCTACATTCTGTTTATTTGGCAAGATTATGCAACATATTTCTGAAAGGACTTCAGATAAGTTAACGTTATTCATGTTAGCATAACTCTGTTTTTACATGCTAACTAACAGTGTCCAAGTTAACTAGCTATGTGTCAACGTTAGCTGTGGACAAGGCTATGGCAACTTGGCGGGCAAATCCATAGAAAGTCATTTGACTAACCAGACTGCATAGTTACATTTTGCAATAAATATTATACTTATCGGCCTATTCGGTTTTTAGCCGTGTTGAATTTAGTTCGTTTGGTCCACGGCAGGTGTCGCTTATCCGCGCGATCTTCACGAGACTTGTGTGAGACTTCGAAAGGTCAAGCGTCAGCCAGGTGTCAGTGCCGCCATTTTGAAAACTGTTTTCCAAATGAAATATTGCACAAAAACGAGTTTAAATGACGATTACTACCTACTTTTTTCAAACTTTCCTGATCGCTATCAAAACAAACAAAACTTCCGGCTTGATTACATCAGCATTCGAAAAGAGGGTCTTTTGACAATGTTGGCAGATGTTACCCTGTATCCGAAATCGCTCCATACTCACTATACAGGGCACTATATAGTGCGGACGCCATTTTGTAGTGCTGTCTGAAACCTTAGTGAGGATTATTTACACCTTACATAGTGCACTCAGAGTATCCCACAATGCATCATGAAAAGTAGTGTACAACGATGGTCACAAACCAAGAAATATATCCCATCATGCATTGCGGTCGCGCTGAAAGAAATCAAATTAAAAGTCTCAAATTTGATTTAATAAAATGCAGCGGCAAAGAAAAAAGAAAGTATTCAGTCTTGATTTAAAAGAACTGAAACACTGTAAAAAAAATAATAGTTGAGAATACTTGAAATTTCAAGGCAACCGTCTGCATTAAGAATTTTATGTTTTGCCAACGATGTGCCCATGATAATCCAAACTATGATAACACTGTTATCTTTATTAAGAATTCTTAATTAAGTCAATTTTCAATTCCTCATTCTGCCAACATAGATTTCTCTTTTTGCTGAACAGTGGCATTCACAGTAGTACAAAAAGGCAATCACAATTTTTTTTTTGGGGGGGGGCTTTTTTCACCTTTATTTGGATAGGACAGTGTAGAGACAGGAAATGAGCAGGAGAGAGAGACGGGGAGAGATCGGGAAACGAACTCGGGTCAGAATCGAACCCGGGTCCCCAGATTTATGGTATGGCGCCTTATCCACCTGAGCCGTGACAACATGAGCTTCAACTGGAAAGAGAACCACATTGCCCAGCCCTTGCATTTGGGAGAGGAAACCCCGTGTCTTGGTCATTAAGAGCATGCGCTGAATAAACACCTGTGGCAATTATGTATTTTCAATTCAGATTATTCACTATTGCATATTTACACATCATTGAGGTGCACCCTATCAGTTTGATGTGGATTTTTCTGTTCGTTAATAATTATTCATATTTTCTTGTCCATTCAATTGTGAATATGGAATTACTAGAACAAAGCGTAATTCTATTTTTTACAGTGAAGATGCAGCAGACACAAAGACTTTGTATTGATTAATGTGGGAAATGCGATCAGTATAATATGGATTTATCACAAAAATACATGCATGTATTTATTATTTTTGAAAACCCACCAGCTGACTGATCTGGCACGTTTTAATTGTGCGACAGTATTGACGTAAATAACGGCGTGGCGGAGTAGTGTCCGAAAGTGTTTTTTTTTTTTTTTCATTTTACCAACGAGCTCGCTATATAGTCCTCTATATAGTAATTCCCTATATATTGAGTAGGCAGTAGTGAACAAGTGAGTGATTTCAGACACAGAGAGGGTAAGTCTCCAATTCCCAGAGAAACAGGATACTTTGTGCAACACCTCTGTGTAGATTTGACTTTATACTCCAGTTCTGATTGATTCGTGAATCTGATTGGTCAGAATGTGTTGATTCATGTGGTATAAGAACACAAATCGTACAGTCGTTCCTTCTGCAAGGCAAATCAGAGGTTTATATTAAAGTTCTCGTTCTAATATGTTATTATTTCGATTGTAACAATCTGAACATTGAAGACACGACATAAACACATTCAAAAGTTTTTGATACGGTGAAGTTTATTTATTTATTTATTTATTTCGCTTTTTTTTTTTGGAAGGAGTCTCAGTGCTTTGTTACAATCAGACATAAAGCCACTTGAAGCTGCTCTCGTTGAATTCAGAATTGAACGCAGAACAACATACTTTTACAGAATTAAAACAGGTTTATCCATTCTTCAGATATTACAAATGGGCGGCACGGTGGTGTAGTGGTTAGCGCTGTTGCCTCACAGCACGAAGGTCCTGGGTTCGAGCCCCGGGGCCGGCAAGGGCCTTTCTGTGTGGAGTTTGCATGTTCTCCCCGTGTCCGCGTGGGTTTCCTCCGGGTGCTCCGGTTTCCCCCACAGTCCAAAGACATGCAGGTTAGGTTAACTGGTGACTCTAAATTGACCGTAGGTGTGAATGGTTGTATGTGTCAGCCCTGTGATGACCTGGCGACTTGTCCAGGGTGTACCCCGCCTTTCGCCCGTAGTCAGCTGGGATAGGCTCCAGCTTGCCTGCGACCCTGTAGAACAGGATAAAGCGGCTACAGATAATGAGATGAGATATTACAAATCAAAGATTGAAGAAACGGCTTAATTTTTTTAGAAAATTGCCGTAATATTCTGGAGGAGGATCACATGGTCCAAAATGGGCTTCATTAACCAATGAGATCAAATATTTTTTTTTTCTTAATAGCATTTCTATTTTTCAAGATATTTACATTGAAATTGGCAGGAACATAGATGGTTGTATACTGAATACAAAGGGGTTTTTTTAAATAGCATTTAATTAGTATTAATGATGCTAATTAGGTAAAAATGTTAAATCGGTACACTCTCTTCAAAGTTTGACCAAATGGCTTTATTTATGCAATATCAAGCTGATCTTAACTCTCATTTATACATCACAAAGAAGGAGAAATCAATGTCAATGATAAAATATGCATAAATAAGCATGGAATGTTATTCACATCGACCATTCTCTAACGAAATAAAGAAATAAATGATTATTTCTAATCCCTTTTTTGTGCTCTGTAGGACTTTGTATTTCTCAAAAATAGGGCCTATTGGTGTTTATACGAAAGAATATAAATGATGATTTTGATTAATATTCACAGCTTTCAATGCGAACCTCGAAAAAACTGTCTGATCCACATCCAATAAACAATTCACATTAACTGAACTGAAATTGACACTCGCATTTCTGACTTCTGTCTTTTTAAAATATCATTCCGACCACTAAGATCTCAATATTTTTCATCAAAACACCTCCAGTTATATTCTAAAATAGTTACTTATTTACATGAATCAGTTTGATTTGAAAAAAAAAAAGTAGGTAAAGCTATGAAAACTCGCTTCAAAGTCTCCCGTGAATCATAACATCAAAACTAGCAGATGGAAAATTTTGCTGAATCCTTCTTCAGAAACAGTGAGAGCGAGAGAACATCCCTATAAAAGTTATCTGATTGATATTCACGAGTAATCCAGTGGGAAACTGATCAGGAGGGAGAGAGAGAGAGAGAGAGCACTTTCCCGTGACTCAAAAAGGAAAGCACCGGCGGTTTCCCAACGTCACGCGAGCAGAGAGTTTTTACTCTGTTGTACCGACTTCAACCTGCCATTACTCCCAAAGTACTGAACAGATCTTAACCAGATACATTTCTTTGGAAAGCAAAGATTATACGCTTTTTAATGATAATATTCACAATAGAAAATATTCAAGAGTGAAGCAATGACAGGTTTGGAAACCGAGATGAGCGTCTTCATGGACAATTTTCACAGGACGGCCAGTGAGAGTCTGATATGCCTAGTAATACTACAACCCCGATTCCAAAAAAGTTGAGACAAAGTACAAATTGTAAATAAAAACTGAATGCAATGATGTGGAAGTTTCAAAATTCCATATTTTATTCAGAATAGAACATAGATGACATATCAAATGTTTAAACTGAGAAAATGTACCATTTAAAGAGAAAAATTAGGTGATTTTAAATTTCATGACAACAACACATCTCAAAAAAGTTGGGACAAGGCCATGTTTACCACTGTGAGACATCCCCTTTTCTCTTTACAACAGTCTGTAAACGTCTGGGGACTGAGGAGACAAGTTGCTCAAGTTTAGGGATAGGAATGTTAACCCATTCTTGTCTAATGTAGGATTCTAGTTGCTCAACTGTCTTAGGTCTTTTTTGTCGTATCTTCCGTTTTATGATGCGCCAAATGTTTTCTATGGGTGAAAGATCTGGACTGCAGGCTGGCCAGTTCAGTACCCGGACCCTTCTTCTACGCAGCCATGATGCTGTAATTGATGCAGTATGTGGTTTGGCATTGTCATGTTGGAAAATGCAAGGTCTTCCCTGAAAGAGACGTCGTCTGGACGGGAGCATATGTTGCTCTAGAACCTGGATATACCTTTCAGCATTGATGGTGTCTTTCCAGATGTGTAAGCTGCCCATGCCACACGCACTAATGCAACCCCATACCATCAGAGATGCAGGCTTCTGAACTGAGCGCTGATAACAACTTGGGTCGTCCTTCTCCTCTTTAGTCCGAATGACACGGCGTCCCTGATTTCCTTAAAGAACTTCAAATTTTGATTCGTCTGACCACAGAACAGTTTTCCACTTTGCCACAGTCCATTTTAAATGAGCCTTGGCCCAGAGAAGACGTCTGTGCTTCTGGATCATGTTTAGATGCGGCTTCTTCTTTGAACTATAGAGTTTTAGCTGGCAACGGCAGATGGCACGGTGAATTGTGTTCACAGATAATGTTCTCTGGAAATATTCCTGAGCCCATTTTGTGATTTCCAATACAGAAGCATGCCTGTATGTGATGCAGTGCCGTCTAAGGGCCTGAAGATCACGGGCACCCAGTATGGTTTTCCGGCCTTGACCCTTACGCACAGAGATTCTTCCAGATTCTCTGAATCTTTTGATGATATTATGCACTGTAGATGATGATATGTTCAAACTCTTTGCAATTTTACACTGTCGAACTCCTTTCTGATATTGCTCCACTATTTGTCGGCGCAGAATTAGGGGGATTGGTGATCCTCTTCCCATCTTTACTTCTGAGAGCCGCTGCCACTCCAAGATGCTCTTTTTATACCCAGTCATGTTAATGACCTATTGCCAGTTGACCTAATGAGTTGCAATTTGGTCCTCCAGCTGTTCCTTTTTTGTACCTTTAACTTTTCCAGCCTCTTATTGCCCCTGTCCCAACTTTTTTGAGATGTGTTGCTGTCATGAAATTTCAAATGAGCCAATATTTGGCATGAAATTTCAAAATGTCTCACTTTCGACATTTGATATGTTGTCTATGTTCTATTGTGAATACAATATCAGTTTTTGAGATTTGTAAATTATTGCATTCCGTTTTTATTTACAATTTGTACTTTGTCCCAACTTTTTTGGAATCAGGGTTGGAATTAACTTTGATTCACAGACGTTCTACAGCATTAAATGTAGCTATAAATGGATAATAAGTACAAACATTGTTAGTGTTGACAAATTACTGTGCCATAAGAAGAATAAAACAATTCAGGATATACTGTTATAGGAAGGAATCGATTTCCGCATGGTTACAACATCACGCCATGCTGTCATTGATTATTTTCCTATAATAGCATGTCCTGTTGTGTATTCATTTTTATCCCCCACTGGCTGAAAGGCCCGAAGGGGGATTATGTCGTGATGATGTCTGTCCGTCCCGGGAAGAGTACTCATCTTCTGAAATCAACTCCTCTCACTATTTTTGGAGGAATTTCACAAAACTTGGTAAAAGGCCTTATTATATGTCAGTAGTACGCATATTGTTATTTTGTTTAATTTGGTCACATTTTCCCAGAGTTACAGCCCTTGATTAACAACCTTGTACTTTGACAATTTCATGAAGGTGTGCTCGCCTTCTGACATCGACTCCTCTCACAATTTTTGGACGAATTTCTCGAAGCTTGGTAAAAGGCCTTGTTATATGACGGTAATACGCATATTGTGATTTAATTTCGTTTGTGAAAATTTTCCCAGAGTTTTGACCCTTGATTAAATAACTTGTACTTTGACGATTTCATGAGGGTGTACGTTCTTTGGAAATCAACTCCTCTGACAATTTGAGGAGGAGTTTCACCAAACTTGGCAGAAGGATTCTTTGTTATATGACGGTTATACGCAGATTGAAATTTTGTTTAATTTGGGCAAATTTTCCCAGAGTTATGCCCTCGATTATTAACAAGCTTGTACTTTGGTAATTTCATCAAGGTGTGCTTGCTTTCTGAAATCAACTTCCCTCACAATTTTTATCCCCCACTAGCCGAAAGGCCCGAAGGGGGATTATGTCGTGGCGATGTCCATCTGTCCGTCCGTCCTGGGAAGGGTACTCACCTTCTGAAATCAACTCCTTTCACAATTTTTGGAGCAATTTCACGAAACTTGGCAGGATTCTTTGTTATACGTCAATAATACGCATATTGCAATTTCGTTTAATCCTGTCACATTTTACCAGAGTTATGGCAGAGTTGACAGCGGGGGATATTGTAGTCTCGGAGCACTCTTGTTACTTAAAGCTGTACGAAGTGAAATCAGCTGATAATGATGATACCTATTTTGTTTTGCTCTCAGTGACCGTAACTCAAATTCTGTTTTAAGGAAAACAATATCAGACACACATTTGTGACAATAACTTCAAAAAATCTATATATTTATATGCATTTTTTTTCCTGTATTGTTTTATTTTCTCCTGTACATTTCCATCTGATTCTGTTGGTTAAGGTCACATGACTGGGCAGGTCGTTCTAAGCAGCTCGATCTTCGTCCTCTGCAAACCTCTCTTAAACAGTCTGTTTGTTGTCTGTCGATGAAAACGAAATATTATTTGGAAAAATTACAAAATGACACACGCCGTCCTCAAACCCCAAAACTAATATAGGGATTATTAAGAGCTATTTATATGCACTGTAAGTATTTTATGTAAGGACTAGTGTAGCCCTTCACATGGTTTCAGTCTTCATTTACAATGAATAATCCAAAGAGGAAGAGAGGAAGGCAGGAGGAGGAAATCGAGAGAGAGAGAGAGAGAGAGAGAGAGAGCTCATAACTGCAGGCTCCAGCCAATCTGCAGTCTTAATTAACTAATGCATTAGGGGAAAGCAGGAGAAGGTGTGTGTGTGTGTGTGTGTGTGTGTGTGTGTGTGTGTGTGGACTTAATGTCTTTCCCCATGCTAAAGATCCCTCCTTGATCTGTGCTTTTTCATCCTGTCCTTTCATCTTATCTTCTTCTCCGCTCATCTCTTCCTTCTTCTCATTTTCTCTCCTCGACTCTTTTGTTTCATCTCTCTTTTCGTCTGGTCTCCTGTCCTCCCTTTTGTCTCCCCTCTCCATTTTGTCTCCTGTCCTCCCTCGTCTCACACCCTTTTTTGTCCTGTTTTGTCTCTTCTTTTCTTTATTTGTCTCATCTCATTTTTGCCTCATCATTTCTTCTCTGCTTTTGTCTCATTTTCATTTGTCTCCCCCCCCCCCCCCGCTTCTCTTCCTTTATCTAATCACATCTCCTCTCCTCGTTTTTTTTGGTTGGTTGTTTTTTTTAGTCTACCATTCTCCCTTCTTCTTTCCTTTCGTCTCAGATTATTGGACTTCTCTCATCTAATGTCCACGTCATTTTTTTCCTTCTTTGTTTCTTCTCGTTTCCTCTCCTCTTGTCTGATCTCGCCTCTTATTTTGTCTTGTCTCATCTCTTCAGCTCTAAGCTGGTGTCCTCTCATCTTTTTTTTCTCTACCCACTTCTTATCTCGTCTCATCTGCTGTCATTTCCTCGTCTCCTCTTCTCATGTGTCCCATTGTCTCGTCTTCTTCCCTCTTGTTTTGATTTCCTATTTTTTTCCTGCTTTTATCACCTCTTTTCTTGGCGTCTGGTCTTTTTGTTTCTTCTCTCATATACTTTTTATCCCCCCGGCATATAATATGAGGGGATATACCGTAGCTATTGTTCTGTCCATCTGTCTGTCCGTCCGTCTGTAAAAATTTTAGTTTCCAGAGCATAACTCAAAAACTATTAGTTTTTTTTTTTTTTTCAGGAAACCTGACAGTTATGTGAAGAGTTTGGTTCCAAAACGCGATAAACGCCAAATTTGAAAAATGGAAACTCCCGCCACCAAACCATCAGCAATTATCATATCTTACTCGTACCATATTCAGTTTTCACCAAAACACAATATCTGCCATTGATTTACACACTGCATTACGGCCTTTCATTCCAAAACACAACAAGCGCCATCACCGATTTTTCTCAAAACCAGACATATCCATTTGGCCAATCAGAGACTGCCATTGGCGTGAAGTCTTCTAAGATCGCTGCGCCTATGGAGTAGGGAATTGCTTTGTCACTTCTCGCATTTACTGGACAATTTCACGCTGAATTATGAATAATTCCGATAAAATAATTTAAAAAAATTAAATAATATGTAAAATGAAATAATCTGTCATGAAAGAATCAAAATCAAGTTTCAAGTTTATTTGTACAGCGCTTTTAACAATAAACATTGTCGCAAAGCAGCTTTACAGAATTTGAACGACTTAAAACATGAGCTAATTTTATCCCTAATCTATCCCCAATGAGCAAGCCTGTGGCGACGGTGGCAAGGAAAAACTCCCTCAGACGACATGAGGAAGAAACCTCGAGAGGAACCAGACTCAAAAGGGAACCCATCCTCATTTGGGCAACAACAGACAGCCTGACTATAATATTAACAGTTTTAACAGGTATAACCCTCAACTGTCCTCATGGGGCCGTCCTTCACAGGAGTGGGGCGATAAAACTCCGACCAGACACAGGGCACCAGGATGGATCAAGCAGGTCCGAGGGGCAGAAGAGGCCAGCATCTCAATCCCAGGATCAACATGTAACTCAGAGGGACAGATTGGGGGGGGGGGGGGGGGGGGGGGAGAGAAAGAAAACATGTTGTTAGGTATGCCCTAAAAATGACAAGTATTAAATCTGTGTGGTAGGCTCGCAGAGACGAGAGTCTTTACATCAGGCATGACACACAATGGCATGTTAATATGGTAAAAAAAAATATATCATGACCTGCTCTGGCTGGATGCTTGATTGGGTGATGGGAGCACACTCCTCAGCAATGATGAGATGCAGATGGGACCCTTAGGCCTGGCCAAGACAATTCAGTTACATTTCACCGGGTCTGGGACATGCGACAGAATGTCTGACGGCCGATTCCCTGCAGGCTACGATAGCCAGTCGAGGTCCCCACCGTCTCCACCAAAAGATTTCCTGTTGACTCCATGTAACTCAGAGGGACAGATTTGGAGTGGGGGGGGGAGAGAAAGAAAACACAGGTTGTTGGGTATGCCCAATGTCACCTGAATAAGTAGGAACAGTATACATATTGCACCGAGTACAAGCAGGGACTCCGGCAACTAACTATGACAGCATAACTAAAAGGAGAGAGCCAGAAGGTAACAAAGAACACGGTTAAATGCACTTTAAATAGAAAGGGATTGTGTAGCATTTTGGGGAAAAATGCCGTGGCGTGGATATGTCGCGACTTGACAAAAAGAAATTACTTGGTTCAGTTAAAAGCTGTTAATTAGTTCTGGATTTCATTTTGAAGATTATTATCATCAAGGAGTTAGTCAATAAATTTTAAAACCGTACACAGTGGTTTTCCTTTTAACACTTCCCGTAATCAGAAAAAGTGATTTTTCTCAAAACAGTGGAATTGGATAGATAGCGTTTTGTAACCAAACTCTTCATGTGTTAAGTGACTAGATGAGTTGTGCCTTTTGACATTTTGGGATTTCTGTGATTTTTATTTTTCCCATATTTCCATGCCAACCAGTTCAACTTAGGAAAATTTGGAGGAGGGTTTCACCTCTGCTTTGGATTCATCTTCGTCGGATCTTGTCACACGTCCTCTTGTCTGCTTTCGTCCAATCCCCTTTGCTGATCTCCGTTTGTCTCAACTCTTCTCATCTCCGGCACTCAGCTCTTCCACTATCTCACCTCCGTTCTCCTCTTTCCCTCATTTCATCTCCTCTCTTACTGACTTACTCATACATTCCAAACTTCCTCTTAACTTCTTTCCTGTCCTCTCTTGCTTTCTCTTTTGTCTGGTCTCATCTCCTTTCCTCTCATCTTCTCCTCTCCACATATCTCCTTTCTTCTCATATCTCCTCTTCACTCATCTCTCCTCATCTCATGTGATCTCCTCCGGTCCAGTCCAGTCCAGTCCAGTCCAGTCCAGTGCTCTGGGATTCAGCTGTCCGCTCTCAGCAGTTCCTCTGTTGCACACTGAATGAATCTCTGCCTGCTAAATGCATCTGGTCATGGAAGAGATGAAAAATAAAGCCACTCAGGTGCGCCACTGCATGCTTTCTCCCCCTCGAGAGAGATGAGCAGGATGGTACGGTCCACGCTTTCACCTTCCCAGACCCCATTTCTAATCAGTCAGCGGCGTAGTGCAACACTGCCAGCACTCCCTCTGGCTGTCGCAAGGCTGAAATTACATCTGCTTTTGAAGCTGGGCCCACTGTTAACGTCACCATAGCAACGGACGAGACCAGGGAACCGGTCTTCTTGTGTGTGTGTGTGTGTGTGTGTGTGTGTGTGTGTGTGTGTGTGTGTGTGTGTGTGTGTGTGAGAGCATGGCAATGAATTGTCCTGATGCCATTACAGTCCCATTATTATTGCCTCAACCATCAGATCAGATATTACTCGTTTGGTTATTAGCACTCGAGAAAACGATCAGCCTCCTTCGCAACTTATTTGACATTTTCTTTTCGATGTGTTGAGCCCACAGCTCTGTGTGAATGAATGTCACCGGGTTCGTCCGATAAGGAACGTCAGTTCTGCTAAAAATATTCCGCAAGCACATAGTACGTCTTGCCATTAACGAAACAAGTGGCTTCGGCATTTTTTTAGAACGATTTATTATTGGATGTGAACACTCTCTGGCTTGGAATATTGATGGATTTGGTTTGTTTTTTGGTTGATAACAAGATTACTTTCTGAAAGAGAACAGGGACTGCCGAGACAAGTAGATCCTTATCTTTGGAGAGCTTTGTGGTCATTTAACGGCGGTCATTGACTACTTTAACATACCCGTAATGCTTTACGCCTTGGGGGCTAACCAGGCGCTATATTTGTTTGTTTACTAAGTCAGATAACTTTCAAATTTCTTTGGTTGGTTGAAGAGAGCAACTGGACTTGTTTGAAGATTCTTGAAAACGTTTCGCCTCTCATCCTAAAGGCATCCTCAGTTCTGTCTGACTAATAGGGAGTATCCAGTATTTATCCTCTCATCAGAATCAGAATGCTGATGGCTGCATCGTAGGTGGCTGATCAAAGATGTCATAGACACCCACCTCTGTTCAATGATGGTCGTTCCAGGTTGACAAAAATGAACGATCCTCTCTGGCCAAGATGTCTGCCAGTTTTCTGGAAGCCCTCTCATAGGGATCTCATCCCAATGAGATGAGATCCCTATGAGAGGACTTTGGGATGAGATCCCTATGAGAGGGCTTCCAGAAAACTGGCAGACATCTTAGCCAGAGAGGATCGTTCATTTTTGTCAACCTGGAACGACCATCATTGAACAGAGGTGGGTGTCTATGACATCTTTGATCAGCCACCTACAATGCAGCCATCAGCATTCTGATTCTGATTCTATGATGATCCATGAGAGGATAAATACTGGATACTCCCTATTAGTCAGAGAGAACTGAGGAAGCCTTTAGGATGAGAGGCGAAACGTTTTCAGGAATCTTCAAACAAGTCCAGTTGCTCTCTTCAACCAACCACAGATTACTATGTACCTGGATGACTGAGATTCGTCACAGATATGTTTCAAATTTCTTCAAATTCACACGGGAAAAAATGACTTTTCCTGATTTAAAGTCTGATAGAATACCTAAAGAGGCTAAGCGTGGAAAAGTGTGGGTTCGACAGAATTCGCCGTCAAAATTTTACACCAACGGATAACACGTGATTGTGTTCTGCACACTTCATTGGTGGAGTAAAGTCCAATGATCCGAGTCACCAAGCCTACAACCCGTCTGTCTTTGTGTTTAGTCATAAAAAGTGCGAAAACCGAAAAAGAACTGAAGAACCGAAAAGGACGACTTTATTGAAGGATCAAATCCCAAAACAAAGTGCAAACAATGCACTGTAAGTAAGCTTACACGTCTGAAGTCCTTTCAGAAATAAGTCCTTACTTATCCGAAGTCCTTTCAGAAATATGTTTTCGCATAATCTTGCCAATTAAACAGAATGTAGAAATCTTTCTTTTCTAGTCATATTAGTTACCCAAAATGATTTTGAGTTTGAAAAGAGTTTGCTAGCATGTCAGGTGGAGCTTCACTGACTAGCTAGCTTAACGTTAAACCACCATGATGCACAGCATGCGTTCATTTTGTGAATTCACATTTCTGTCTTTGGTAACGGCATTATGGTTTGTAAGCGTTGTGGCAATAATACAACGATGCGTTGACAGAAAATGTACTTTTAATACTTAAGTATTTTTAAAAGCAAGTACTTCAGTACTTTATGGAGGGAAATAACCAATAAACTCCATCAAAGAGATGAGCTTTTCATCCATTTTTTTTTTTTGTTTCCGTTTCCGGTTGAGAGTACGTCGTGCGCATTCTGGCTGCCGCTTCTCACCGGAGCTTTTTTGTTTTATTTTATTTCTTTTTCTATTTTTTTTTCTGTGTTTGTGTAGTTTGATGTTTGTTTGAGTGTTTTGTCCGCCGGTTGTGGTGTAGCTCCGGACCTAGTTTTGGGCGTCGGTTCCCTCCAGGCCTTGGTTCGCCGTGGGCGATGCCTGTGCTCCCAGCTATGGACTGCAGTGAGCTCGTTGCTCATTTTACATCATGGTTGTCCAGCGCTCTGCGCTTTAACGCTTGGCATGATGTTCCGAGCAATGTTGCTTGGTGGTGTCGCGGCAGCTGTGCAGGCGGTTTGGGACACACCAGCGCTCTGCGTGGCGGAGCTTCTCTGCTTGCTTTGTGGATCCATGGCGTGGTGTTCTGAGCGATGTTGCTGACGGCGTCGCGGCGGCGGTGCTGGAGATGTGGGACTTGTTTTTGTGCGCCTTTTGGTGGGACTGTGGCTGCTACACCATGGGAATTACATCCTGACCTCTACTTGGTGGACTTTTTATTATTTTTTTTCTTATTATATATATATATATATATATATATATATATATATATATATATATATATATATATATATATATATTTTTTTTTTTTTTTTTTCTTTGTCTACTATTGTAAAGCGTCCTTGGGTTTCTTGAAAGGCGCTATATAAATTTAACTTATTATAATTATTATTACTTTAACTTAAGTAAAAAATTGACTGGACAACTTTCGCTTGTATCAGAGTAACATTTGACCAGCGGGATCTGTACTTTGACTTAAGTTGGGTACTTTGTCCAGCTCTGTCAATACCTGATATGGTCACTGACACGGCCCTGGTTGAGCCGAGTTGGTCTGATCTGAGCCGTGTGAGCTTTGACGGTCCTCAACCCTCCATTCATGATTCGTGTTAAATGAAACGCAATAGAAGCCGAAGGAAGAAAGGTTGCACAGTTAAGATCCTGCGCGATGCCAGATGATGCTCTTTCCATGAATCTTCCGCACTGATTCATTAAGTGTCGGCTTTTCACGCCCTGCTTATTATCAACATATTATTGTTAGATAACCATTCCATGGATTTGTGTATGCGTAATAAGCCATCTGCATTTCGTTAAAACTATGTGAACCCCAATAAGTTGCATTGTATGGCTTAAAGCTAATTGGCTAAATGGCAATTAATGGGAGTATTATGATTTATAATATTTCACATGGGTGCACTCAGGCCAGGAAAATTACGGCTATTCGACAGGTGATTAGAACCGTTTCACTCGCGCTAATTGTTTACAAAGGATGTCTGTGATGCCTGCAATAAAACGCTCTCCTTCTTTTAATGACCAATAGCACCGTAATTACACTGCGGCTCTTTTACTAGTTGGGTAAAAGTCATACAGTGTTTAAAGTCACTCAACTTTATAATAATAATACTACTAATAATAAATACAGTAGGCAAGTGTTATTGCGTCATAAAATACATTCATGGCATTTAGCAGATGCTCTTATCCAGAGCAACATACAACACAGCCTGGGGAGTAGTGGGGGATTCGGTGCCTTGTTCAAGGACACTTCAGCCATTCCTGCTGGTCTAGGGACTTGAACCAGCAACCTTTTGGTCCTAAAGCTGCTTCTCTAACCATTAGGCCATGGCTTCCCTCTTTTAATAGATGGGGGGATATCAAAATAGAGGTGGCTATCATTGTCACATGGTATTTATTATTCACTATAGAGAAATAGAATTATTATTATTATTATTATTATTATATAGAATTATTCTCCAACTCACAGGAAGGACCATTGAAAGAGTCACAAAATGTAACTATCTGGGCATTATGCTCGATGAAAATCTTACCTGGAAAGACATTAACATTCTGATTTTGTCTACAATAAAGTGGTTAAACGCTGTTGGAGGGTTACCAAGCAGAGTTTTAAAGTGGCAGAACCATGAGTTGATGTTGTCATCTGCAGTTTCACCATCAATTTGACTGGGACAAGATGATCGGTCCCTGGCAATCTCCCTGACCAATCTCCATCCTGCTGAGTGCCGGTTATTGGCGCAACGTGCCTCGGCTTGTTCAACTTTTCTGGCCAGATCTTCCACCAGAACCTCATCATAGGCTCTTGATAGCTTTTCCTTTGATTGACTGTAGGCTCCGCCATCTTCCCCATCACATGCTATAAAAGCATTGTCGGCCTCGTGCACATCCCGACGCGCCTCAGCAACTCGTAGGTCTGACGAGAAAAGCCTGTCCTTTCTTCTCCTTGTTACAGGGGTTAACAGCTCCTTAGCCGCCTCGCTATTGGCTTCTACAAAGCGTGCATACCGCGAGGTTCCTGTTTCATCAGTGTCATCCAAAAGAAGCTGGAATCTCTTTCTGATTGCCACCTCTTGGCTTCGGTGGAATCTATTCTCACCGACGGATGTGAGGCCTGGACACTGACAGTCTGGGAGGAATTGAGACTGGACGGTTGCTAAGAAGAAGAAGAAGAAGAAACCTTTATTCGTCACATGCACACTTCAAGCACAGTGAAATTCATCCTCTGCATTTAACCCATCTGAAGCAGTGAACACACACACATACTCAGAGCAGTGGGCAGCCACACCAGAGCGCCCGGGGAGCAGTCAGGGGTCAGGTACCTTGCTCAAGGGCACCTCAGCCCAAGGCCACCCCACATCAACCTAAGTGCATGTCTTTGGATTGTGGGGGAAACCGGAGCACCCAGAGGAAACCCACACAGACATGGGGAGAACATGCAAACTCCACACAGAAAGGCCCTCGCCGGCCATTGGGTTCAAACCTGGAACCTTCTTGCTGTGAGGCGACTGTGCTAACCACTACACCACTGTGCCATGCTACATATGCATGCTCTGAAAAGTCCACAACATCAACTGGCGGGACCGAATTCCATATGAAGCACTGTTTGGAGATTTACCACCACTTTCTTTAAAGATAAGATCAAGATGATTGCGTTTGGTGGGGTACTGTGTCCACCACAGCGATGAAACAGCTCACAACTTGGTTCTGTGGGAACTACACCATGGTCAGGCTTCCTGGGGCGGACAGCGCTTGACATACGTCAACCAGCTGATGCGTGATACTGGCCTCGCTTCAGCAGATTAAATCAGAACCGTTATGGGTCACAGGCCATCCTGGCATGCCATCGCCAGCTATTCCTGAGGAGACTCGACCTAGTAGTAGTAGTAGTAGTAGTAGGTTAAACGCTTGGGTTTTCTCTCACGTGTTTGACACAGTCTCAGTTTCAAAGTTGCAAAATGTGTTCACTGTAGTATAATCAAACCAGTTCAAAACTATTCTCTACTTTCACGCTATCCATAATGCTTTGCGTCTTGGGGTGGGGGTAACCAAAATATAAACAAACTAAAACAACACGGCGTCACAGACCGACAATAATCTCTCATCCCATCTCATTATCTCTAGCCGCTTTATCCTGTTCTACAGGGTCGCAGGCAAGCTGGAGCCTATCCCAGCTGACTACGGGCGAAAGGCGGGGTACACCCTGGACAAGTCGCCAGGTCATCACAGGGCTGACACATAGACACAGACAACCATTCACACTCACACCTACGGTCAATTTAGAGTCACCAGTTAACCTAACCTGCATGTCTTTGGACTGTGGGGGAAACCGGAGCACCCGGAGGAAACCCACGCAGACAACATGCAAACTCCACACAGAAAGGCCCTCGCCGGCCCCGGGGCTCGAACCCAGGACCTTCTTGCTGTGAGGCGACAGCGCTAACCACTACACCACCGTGCCGCCCCGACAATAATCTTTGGAATTTAAATCTCCCTAAAACCTTCAAAGAAGTGTCAAAACTAACTAAACCAAAGCTTAAAGAAATCTGCAAAGCCTTTTCTGTGGACTCAAGAAATTAATCAGTAATAAAAAAAAAAAGTGCTTGTAAATATCGTATTGAACGCTTTGAACATCTCTACTTCGGGTGACAGTGAGTCAGTAGCCTTCTTCGTCTGTCAGTACAGGTGTTCCAACAATTATTGACCTGCAGAAGGTAAAAGATCAGCAGAAGAGCTGAGAAAGAAAGAAAGAAAGAAAGAAAGAAAGAAAGAAAGAAAGAAAGAAAGAAAGAAAGAAAGAAAGATTGACACTGATCATAGAAGAATCCACAGTGAAATGGTTTTTGCTGGGTGCTGGTTACGACGAGAAAGCCGTAAGAAAATACAAAACGCTTCGTGCAAGGAATTCACTCAGTCAAGTCAGTACTGTAAACACAGCAGAACCGTCAGATTTATTTTTACCTCGCCCGCTACGGAGTAAGCAGGGCGAGGTATTGTTTTCAGTTGGGTTTCTTTGTTTTTCTGTTAGCAACATTACTGGAAAACAGCTGGACCAAACTTCCTGGAACTTTCAGGATAGATGGGCATTGGTTTCAAACAGAACCTTCAACATTTCCGATCAAGGTCAAGGTCACAGTGGCCAAAAAAAAGCTCTGATCTCTGACTGCAGGAGCGCTGCCTTGGAAAGACTTCTCACACAAATACGCTGATTGGCTCACTACCTGCCTCATTTGCATACACTGTGCTGTCATTGGATGGTTTCTTGGTTCGTTTACATATTCAAAGGCCACACCCACTTTCAAACCCCATTGATAAAAACTTCCCCGCTCTGTTGATTTATTATTATTACCTCGCCCGCTATGGACTAGACTAAAGAAATTGCTTTCAGACATGTTTATGCTTATTACAGAGGGAAAGTGCGTTCCACTGAGCTCTAGCACCGGGCCATTTCTGGGAAAAAAGAGTTTGGGTCATGGCGACAGTGTGTGTATGTCAGCATCAGTTCAGAGGTTTCAGCTTCGAAAACTGTAAGAGGTAAGAGTAGAATAATATAAAGTACAGACACTTGGTATATTTTACTTCTGTGATTTTTAAATTGTTCATTTTTGGATTACGCTTCATTTTTGTGGCTACTGCCTCATAGAGTAAATATATATGCTATGTTTACTGTATGGACATGGGATCAGAAAACTATTTTATTTATAAGCAGTCGCCACATGTACTCATAGGGTACCTATTAGTTTCGCAATATCTTCCTTCATATTCATCATAAGTGCTACCGGGCGAGGTTTGTTTTGCCTGGCGAGACTTGTTGAAGTTTAAGCTCTAAAATACATTAAATCAATCTCATCTCATTCTCATTATCTCTAGCCGCTTTATCCTGTTCTACAGGGTCGCAGGCAAGCTGGAGCCTATCCCAGCTGACTACGGGCGAAAGGCGGGGTACACCCTGGACAAGTCGCCAGGTCATCACAGGGCTGACACATAGACACAGACAACCATTCACACTCACATTCACACCTACGGTCAATTTAGAGTCACCAGTTAACCTAACCTGCATGTCTTTGGACTGTGGGGGAAACCGGAGCACCCGGAGGAAACCCACGCGGACACGGGGAGAACATGCAAACTCCGCGCAGAAAGGCCCTCGCCAGCCACGGGGCTCGAACCCGGACCTTCTTGCTGTGAGGCGACAGCGCTAACCACTACACCACCGTGCCACCCACATTAAATTAATGTATAATACAATATAGTTTTGTATTATATTATTATTAGAACATACACAAAGTACACAATATATAAGTTGTACGGTATCTTGTTTCCAAAGTGTGTTATATCTGAAATTCAACATTTCACTCTAAAAATTGACACCATGTCTGAACTTAAACAATTGAGGTAACAATTTGCATCGGTCTTTTTAAGTATTCCCAACAAAGCAATTATTCAGTTCCGCTGACTCTTTTTTTAAAGTATGCTAAACTTAATTTCAGTTGATTTCTAAAAGCTTAGGTAGGTTGCACGGACTTAATTTTCCAAGTGCCAACTCAATTTGTTAACAAATTACTTAACAAATTTGAAAAAACTTAACAAATTGAGTTGGCACTTGGAAAATTAAGTCCGTGCAACCTACCTAAGCTTTTAGAAATCAACTGAAATTAAGTTTAGCATACTTTAAAAAAAGAGTCAGCGGAACTGAATAATTGCTTTGTTGGGAATACTTAAAAAGACCGATGCAAATTGTTACCTCAATTGTTTAAGTTCAGACATGGTGTAATTTTTTTAGAGTGTTGCATCACATTTTTTTATCAATTAACTCAAATGCGTATGTGTTACTACATTTGCGGCATAGTCTAATTATAGCTAATCACATTATAATCCGACACGTTTGTTTCTCAGGTTTAATGATCAGGCTCGCTTCTTTGTAAAATAAGTAATCCCCAGTGTCTGTTTCTTGTTTTTCGTTTGTCATACCTCTATACAATTAACAATTTTCTATTTAACAAGTATCACACTAGTTCTATATTACAAAAAAAAAAAACAACAACTAAATTTGAAACTTTATTGAAGATAATTTTTGAGATAATTTGAGACCGACGTCAAGCATCAAAAGGAAGAAGGTTGTGCCAGGAGTAACCCTTATCGCTAATACATAAACATAAACCCAACACTAACTTCAAATATCATTTATCTGTTTGATCCAGAAAGCTAACAGCACTCATATTGTTATTATTCAGTTATTATTTCTACATTGTTTTGTTATGCATGTGATGGATATTATTTAATCCCATGACATTATGTTGTTTCTGATGTGTGTATTGTGTTTAAGAAGAAAAAAATCTAACATATCTTTAGAAAAATGCAGTATATTTACATAAAAGTGCATATCTTTTGACCTTCTTGTTCTTAAATACGTTACATTAACAGCGTTTAGCAGATGCCCTTATCCAGAGTGACGTACAACATACCCAGAGCAGCCTGGAGAGCAGTTTAAGGTTAGGAGCCTTGCTCTAGGGCACTTCAGTCATTCCTACTGGTCCAGGAACTCAAACCAGCGACCTTTTGGTTGCAAAATTGTTTTCACGGTGAAACAATATTGATATCAAACACGTATCCATGAGTCACGCTCTGAAAATAAAGTACATTATTGTACCTTTAAGAGTACAGTGGCTTGTCACTGGGGCAGGGACCCTCTAAAGTACTCATTTGTCCCCTTCAGGCACTGCTTGGGAACATATATGCACCTTTTTGGCCCTCAAAAGGTACATTTATACCTCTTTTCGACCAACAGGGAACAGGTTCTGCTCTTGTTCATGCATCAAATCTTGAACCGTCCAAGGCATTTTAACCCAAAATAAATTGGTTCCGTACCTGAAAAGTTGGTTCCCAGTTGGAACCAAAATATAGCTGGGCTGTTTTTTTTTTTTTTCCAGCACAAACCGTGATGACATCAGTGGGCATGTCATTAGTTTGGACAGGAAGCGATGGAGAATGCAACGGAAAAGGATGCATCTTCAGAAAAAAAAAAAAAAACAGGCTGAAAACAAATATCTGCAACAACAGAACGAAAGCTCGAAGGTAATCAATGCACTCCAACATCCTGCTACGACTGTTTACTCCTGTTGTGAGTTGTGCAACACTTTCAATTCATGACACGTGTTTGATTACAGCGGTTCTGCTCAAAGCTGATGAAAATGGGAGCCGTTTTGCTAGCTGGCACCAAGGTTCAAAGAGTCTTGAATGGAACCAGTTCAAGAACCCATTTCCTGTTGGTTGAAAAGGGGTAATAGTTATTTTGAGGTCCATGAATGAGCCCTTGGGGGTGCATTAGTGTAGATTATACCTTGGGGGATAGAAATGGACTCCTACTGTACCTCTGTTTCTGACTAAAAAAAAAAAAACTTGGAAATACTTCGTTTTGGAATCCTTAAATTCATCACGTATCCAGATCTATTTAACTCCATCAGCCACTGAAATCTAGTTTATCATGTCAGATGCTCCTGATGCACTGTTACAGCGAGAGAGAGAGAGAGAGTGTGTGTGTGAGAGAGAGAGAGAGAGAGAGAGAGAAGGAACTGGAATGAAGAGAGTAATGGTCCACTAAGACAGGGCCTGGCTCTACAGGAAGTAAGCTCATATCTGCATTTCCCTGCAGTCTCTCTGCATTATACATTTTTCATGACCGCTGAGCGGGAATTAGCCACGAATCCCAGCAGCAAATCTCTCATCCCTGAGCCAACGAGAGAACGAGAGAGAGAGAAAGAGAGAGGACTCATGGGAGCGGTGAAGAAGCACTGTTCCTCCAACGCACCTACAGGGTCTGCCTCATGCGTACAGGGCCCTCGTCTGAAATGGGAATTTGTGAGACCACTTTCTTAAAAGTATTGTAGTTAATTAAAACCTTTATTACCTGAATGAATTTATTACTAATTTATTATGCATTTATTACATTTATTACTATTACTAATGAGCTGAATAGCCACAGACGGAGATGGACAGAGAGGGCATGAGTAGTAGCGTGATACTGTCTGGTTTATATTGCATACGCCGTGGAAAGTGAAAATTCAGCTGCTTTTTTAAGGAAATAAATGATTATTTTTATAATTATGTTATTCATGATCACCAGATAATGTTTTCTTATGATAGATTTTTCTCCTAATTTTGTATTTGCTGTGCTAGTTGGGGAAGAAAAATAATACTTTTGTCTTCATGCAGAACTTGCAGACAGGTGGAATCCTAAATCACTTCCTGTTTACTATATATGCTAACTATATGGTTTTTGCTAAAACCCATGACACGGAACGGGACGTGACATACCGGTATTATTGCTCGGGCAGTGACCTCCCTGCAATACGGGATGGGACAGGATGGACCCATGACATACAGGACGGGACATATGGGACAGGACAGGACGGGACATTTACCTTGTCCGTTATGGGACATAATTTGTTAATTAATAAATAATTTGTTGAAAAATTCTTGTGTTGACTTGTCATTTCTTGGATTTCAGTTGTACTAAATGTAAACAGTGGTATCATCCATCATGTGAAGGACTGGGGCATAAAACCCAGGATGAAATTAACAAAGCAAAGAATTTAAAATGCAGCAAATGTCAGAGCAAACGTGGAAGACCAAAGAAGAAATAAATATTAACACATACACACTAATTTGTTAGTTCTTTCTTTCTTTTCTTTCTTTTGAGTAAAAATATGTCCGTGATGGGACGGGGAGGTGACCGTGAGCGAAAATATGTCACGTCACGTCCTGTCCTGTGCATTGGGTTTTAGTAATCATCTAACTAGATAGGGTAGAGCATTTAAAGGGGTACCAAATATAATATATACAGTTGCTGATGTGACAAAGTAACGTATTCTTAAGTATTCTATCAAATTTATATACTAAAAAACAACGAAATATCTTGGTAATTGTAAATATAATAGTCGGTACGCTAAACGGCACAGGAGTCGCCATTTTTAAAAGACCGTGACGTCAGCCCTACCCACTGCACTAGGAGAGAAGCGTGTAATCATGGCGTCGGGCGCATCAAGTGAAAGCGACAGGTCTGTCGAATCATACGAAGAGATCCTGCAAGACACACTGCAAGCAGGCTACGGCTTAGAAGGGTACCAGTTTGAACCTAGGAGAGGTACTCTCGACTCCGGTGATGACGAAAGAAGAGAAGAAAGCTCGAACTCGCTTGGTGTTTTTCAGCGGAAACGAGTGAAAAGACACGTCTGGAGGATCGTTATGCTTTCCATCGGTCCTGTTATTACACCCGAAAGCGACACACTGGCATTGTGTAGCCGATCGCTTACAATTCATCCTACTTTCCGATTCACACGTGCTATTCCCAACCTCAATGAGCCAACACAACTGGGCACATACATACGTCATGAGTGTTACGCAGAGAAAATGAACGTGCATTCTGATTGGATAAAATTAATATCATGGCGGGCTGTTCAAACTGCGGAAATAGTTTGCTTGAGCTACTTTCAAAACACTATAACTTTCCAACCTTAGAACAAAAAACTTTTGTAAGTCTTGAATAAGGTTCATTAATGTGTGTTTTATTGTTATATTTACTCTATATATTGCCTTTTCTTCCCCTTTAAGATTGAACTACAGAACCTCCAATAAATGGCTGTTGTAATTAGCGGAATGTAATATCAAATATTGGACATGCTGTTGTTGAATTTAATAGTGAATTAGAAATTTGATAGCTATATATAACGGTATTATAAATTCTGTTTCTTACATCAAGCAACGAAGGGCATCGCAAACTTTAGATGATGCTACGTGGAGTTCGTGGCAGCCTCCAAACATGGCTGCCACTGACTACAATTCCCAAACGCCACAGCGCCCTCCCTCTCCATCCTCATTCTAATCACCACCGCACCTGTTCCACATTACACCTCATCAGTCAGACAACTTCAGGACCACGGTTACAAACCCTCACTGCGAAGTATTGTTCAGCATCCCAGTACCTGATCACACCAAGCCGCTTGTTCCTTGTATTTGACTGTCGTGGCTTTGACCCTCATGTCATCTCATTATCTGTAGCCGCTTTATCCTGTTCTACAGGGTCGCAGGCAAGCTGGAGCCTATCCCAGCTGACTACGGGCGAAAGGCGGGGTACACCCTGGACAAGTCGCCAGGTCATCACAGGGCTGACACATAGACACAGACAACCATTCACACTCACATTCACACCTACGGTCAATTTAGAGTCACCAGTTAACCTAACCTGCATGTCTTTGGACTGTGGGGGAAACCGGAGCACCCGGAGGAAACCCACGCGGACACGGGGAGAACATGCAAACTCCACACAGAAAGGCCCTCGCCGGCCACGGGGCTTGAACCCGGATCTTCTTGCTGTGAGGCAACAGCGCTAACCACTACACCACCGTGCCGCCCCCTATTAAAATTTCATTTTATTAAATATCGGAATGCATTTTTGATCGCTATTTTGTTGCTGCTATAGCAAGTTATGAGTGTTTGAAATATGCTTTGTAATATATCAGTCCGTATGTCAAAGCAATGGCCGTAAACGAGATTCATTGAGACCTGTGCGAGACATCGTAGGATGGAAGTAAAACGTACAGCGCAAATCAAAGCGACCGACATCTGCCAACGTTGCCAAAAGACTCGTGCGCCCTCTTTCGAATGCTGATGTAATCAAGCCGGAAGTTTTGTTTGTTTTGATAGCAATCAGGAAAGTTTGAAAAAAGTCGGCAGTAATCATCATTTAAACTCGTTTTTGTGCAATATTTCTTTTGGAAAACAGTTTTCAAAATGGCGGCACTGACACCTGGCTGACACTTGACGTTTCGAAGTCTCGCACAAGTCTCGTGAAGATCGCGCGGATAAGCGACGCCCGCCGTGGACCAAACGGACTAAATTCAACACGGCTAAAAACCGAATAGGCCGATAAGTATAATATTTAATTGCAATTAGTCGCCAATATGAGTCACGATATAAGGTTACTAAAACCGAAAACGTAATTGAATAACACGTTAATTAAGAAATAAAGCAAGTTTAAAAATGACTTCAGTTCTCCTTTAATATTCCTCTGACATGCTGTTTGTTAATCGACCGACCTCTTGCCTGACCCTGACACTGTCCCTTGTTTCATGATTTGGATTTGGCTGCCAGTTTGCGACGCAAACTCTCCCTGCACCCCTGACACTACACTGCATTGGATATTAATACGAGGCTTGACAGCGCGCTGCTGCTCTGATGAATCTCCAATACGTCTGTACGGGAGAACAGCATGTTTTCGTTTGGCCTTTAAAGACGTTTAAAAGTGTTTACATAAAACTAGTGTCGATTCAAGAATAAATAACATATTTACAGAACATATTGTTAATTTTGTGTGGCATTGTGATGAGTTTTTACTTTAAGCGTTTTTTGTTGTTGTTTTTTAACGTTGTGTAATGCAATACACCAAATTCATGGGCGCCGCCATCTTGGGTTTTTTAGTGATATTCGTGACCGGTCTGTGTTTTGTGTTGCTGCTTCCAGCTCGCTCACTGTTGGTTCAATCAGCTTGAAACTCATGTTTCCCACCTAGTGGTCGAATCTCTCATGTTGACTTGTTTTTCCAATAAAATCAGCTGAACACTTTGCCGTCTAGTGCCCGCGAAAGATCGGATCACTGAGGAAAATTTTGTATCCTTCCTAAAAAAAAAAAATCAATGATTTTCCGAATATTATTTTCATGGAGAAAAAATGAGAAGGTGTATAAATATCAGGGATACTGTTTTGAAGAGAATTACAAATATACACAACGCATCTGAGCACCGCCGTCATTAGTCATGCTCGGTGTCCACTATTTAACCCATTGACGCCGGATGCTGCGTCGCGCAACATTACCCCAGCGCCAGTTGTTGCATAACGCAACATTGCTGATTTGTCATTATTTTCAAGACGCATGCCAGATTTTTTTTTTTATAAAAATGTGTTAGTGTTAATGCTGAATGAGCATGATCCAATAAAAGCAGAGAATTTTATCTTTTAAATGCAACTTATTTCATGTCTTTATGTGCTTCAGAGGCTGAGATATTGAATTTTTCATAGGCGTTTTCAATTAATTATTTTTATTTCAGAAAACCCTCAGGCAGATGGGGACCTTTTCTAAAAACTGGCTTAGGCATTTGCAGACGTTTTTTTGCAGGCGTTTCAGGCGTCAATGGGTTAAAGTGAACATACCCACTAAATTCTAGTGTTTATGTTTAAACCCAAAGGATGGACCGATTTCAGTGATGGATTACTTTTCATCCTTCTCGGTGCATAATTGTGATGTACAAGAAGAAGCCTTTATCTGGAATTCTTACCCTGATACGCAAAATTCTAAATCTCTTTATTTTTGGCTTTTTGGTCGATTAATTTCTGATTGAGGTTTTTTTTTTGGTTTGGGTTTTTGTTTGTTTGTTTGTTTGTTTGTTTTTTGTTTTTTCTCCTGAATGGAAAATTAAACCAATGGAAAACGGTTGCTGGTTTGAGACCGGGGTAACGGACAGAAATGGAAATTTTATAAAACACTGCTTTTCAAATGTTCATAACTTGTTTTTTTTTTACATATTTACAAACTTAAACAAGGCAGCACGGTGGTGTAGTGGTTAGCGCTGTCGCCTCACAGCAAGAAGGTCCGGGTTCGAGCCCCGTGGCCGGCGAGGGCCTTTCTGTGCAGAGTTTGCATGTTCTCCCCGTGTCCGCGTGGGTTTCCTCTGGGTGCTCCGGTTTCCCCCACAGTCCAAAGACATGCAGGTTAGGTTAACTGGTGACTCTAAATTGAGCGTAGGTGTGAATGTGAGTGTGAATGGTTGTCTGTGTCTATGTGTCAGCCCTGTGATGACCTGGCGACTTGTCCAGGGTGTACCCCGCCTTTCGCCCGTAGTCAGCTGGGATAGGCTCCAGCTTGCCCGCGACCCTGTAGAACAGGATAAAGCAGCTACAGATAATGAGATGAGACAAAATTAAACAAGTTTTCAGTTCAGATCTTCACGCTCTTTAGTTTGATATATTACACAACACGATGACGACTACCTTAAAAAAAGGCCCATCGTTGCTATTAATCCTTTGTCCAGATTATGTGAGTATTCTGGATATGGAGATATTGATGGTTAAGAGAACAGTTTGATTCTTTTTCTCACAGCATGATATTTTCAGAAATGGAGATTTGAGTTAATGGTCATGAGAAGAGACTGGAGAGGAGCCTTTTTGTCCAGGCTCCGCCCCTTCTTTAATACTGCTGTCAATCAAACACTCCATTTATGTGCGTGTGTGTGTGTGTGTGTGTTGTGTGCTGATATGTGAACTGATGCTCGTTAAAGGCCCAATTACAGCATGTTCATGTGATGTCACTTTGCCTTACACCCAAACGGTCGGACCGAAGACGACCCTCTGTGTATGTGTGTGTGTGTGTGTGCACAAGCGTGTGACCTGGACTGCTTCTTTCACAGCTTCTCCTGACCTTTAGAGTGTGACCATCATCTTAGTTACCACGAGTGCACAACAACTTTATACACAGCAACGTGATGAACAAACTGCAAACACACGTGGATTTACACATCGACGCTGCCTGGGTTTCTTTCATCGCTCTGAACTGACTTTCTCTCTCTCTCTCACACACACACAGCTCGTTCTGCCTTTGTTTCCCAAACCATCACGCTCCCATCCAGAGGGAAATCTGCTTTTGATGTGGCGGCTGCAGCTCCGCGGCCCTCGCTAGCTACAATTTGATTTGGGCCAGATTACAAATGTTTGGCCCAGGTTGTGTATATTGCAGCTTTATAAAGCAATAAGTCGGGGGTCCATGCGGCGACGCGAAAGAAAGCCCCCCTGATTCGACTCTAATCTCCTCTCTGCCTGGCCACTGATATTAGAGCTATTCAGGTGCTGCGCTGGGCCTTTATCGAGAGACATGTTATTAACAACAAGCTGCAACGCTGGACTGGTGCCAGCTCTCTCTCTTTTTTCTCTCCTCTCACTCTTTCTCTCTCTCTCTCTCTCTCTCTCTCTCTCTCTCTCTCTCTCTCCGTGTATGTGTGAAAGAGAGAGTCTGCAGGCCCGTTTTTATTTGTAAGCCCATCGAGTAGCATTTAATTGTTTTTTTTTGAGCATGTAGAGAGCCTGGTCTCCAGGGCCTAGTCGTGTGGCCTGGCTCTATATACATGTTCAAACACACTCATACACACTTAAACACACTAAAGTAAGTGTTATTAAGGCACAACAATAATATGTACACAATTTTCCTCTTACTCCAAAAATAGTCGCTCAGCCATGACATGTTTGTGCTTGTGTACCAGCGATGGAAGGCCAATCGAGCAAATAAAGGAGGTTTATAGCCACATGTTTAGCAGTTTGAAGTTCAGACCACTTGCCTAAACCAGCACACACTCACCTGGCTCAGGAACGCTACTCGGGAAAAAACAGGAGGTGAGGAAAAGTGACGGAGACTTTTACAAGAGGACGTCACTCGTGGACTTCACTCAGCAAAATGCTTTTGTTTTGAGCAACTGCAATGTAACAGTTAATTCCAACAAAAAGTAACCGTGAACTTGAACCGTCCACCTGTATATAGAGGTTTTCGACCCACGTGACCGTTGCCATGTCAACAAGTAGCCGGCGCCATTTTGACGGTCACAAATATGGCGACTACCGGTAGCGATACACTGTTGATCATGACGAAGTCTCATTGTCGAGTATTTTATCCGGCCTAGATGACGCGAGTAAGAAGCGATATCACCAGAAAACCAATGATGCTGGTGTACATGATCCGTACACGTTACCAGGCTAGCTTTTTCTGGCTTTGCAGCGCTGCAGCGCGGGTGATCTTCCTGACCTGCAGTCAGGCGTGTGGGAAATACCAGGGAAAAAACATAAAAGAAAAAGGAGCGAGATGCAGAAAACACCTTCACTATCCAGCGACGTAGGGCATTTACAGGGCGAGCAGAGGGAGAGGTATTTGCAAAAATTGAGGTTAGCAGGCTTAGAGAACGACGTTTACCTGCTTCCACCAGGATTGCTCACTGACAGCTAAGGTTTGTTCACATTTTCATTTACTTTCGGTCCTCAGGATAAACAAAATGTTATTAAATGTCATTGAAATAACTTCTTAGTCTGTTGAGACATGGCCCGTTATAAGTTTTTCCTTTACTGTATTTACTAGTTTACTGAGCTAGCGCGCTCGGGCAGGCTGGGAGGTAGCGCGCTCGCTCGGGCAGGCTGGGAGCAAGCGCGCTCGCTCCCAGCCTGCCCCGGAGCGCGCTAGCTCAGTAAACTAGTAAATCCAGTAAAGGAAAAACTTGAGACTGAAAGGTTTTAACAGTCATCCAAATGACTGAACGTAAACATTGCTACAGTAACATACCAGCTACTGTTGTTGACATTAGCTAGCTTGACCTTCAAAATGGCGGACACCGGGGCGTCACGTCACCTGTGACGTCACGTCGAAATCCTCTATAGCTTGTATATAAGTTGGGTTGTTGTTCAGGGTTTTTGGACTTGTACCATTTTTATGCCTCCGCCACCTTAACGTGCAGGAGGCATTATGTTTTCGGGTTGTCCGTCTGTCCGTGCGTCTGAGTGTGCGTCCATCCCGTAACCTTGTGAACACGATATCTCAAAGACTAATGAAAGGAATTTCACCAAACTTTCACCATTTGTGCGCTTTGGGACAAACATGAACTGATTAGATTTTGAGATCAAAAGGTCTAAGGTCAAGGTCACTGTGAGGTCAAATGTCTGTCTGAAAACTTTGTGAACACAATATCTCCAAGGCGAATGAAAGGAATTTCGCCAAACTTTCACCATTTCTGCATTTGGGGACAAACATGAGCTGATTAGATTTTGAGGTTAAAAGGTCACAGGTCAAGATTACTGTGAGGTCAAATGTCCATCCCCAAACTTTGTGAACACCATATCTCAAAGACTAATGAAAGGAATTTCACCAAACTTTCACCATTTGTGCGCTTTGGGACAAACATGAACTGATTAGATTTTGAGATCAAAAGGTCTAAGGTCAAGGTCACTGTGAGGTCAAATGTCTCTTTCACCATTTGTGCGCTTTGGGACAAACATGAACTGATTAGATTTTGAGGTTAAAAGGTCACAGGTCAAGATTACTGTGAGGTCAAATGTCCATCCCCAAATCACAGCTTAATAAGGCGTGTAGTCTACCGGGCGGAGGCATCCCCATCGACGCCGTTGACGTCGAGTTCTTTCTAGTTATTGTTAGAACTTTGACTTTGTACAGTACATTGGATTGACAGAACATTGAATTACATTCGATCAGAATCAGCATTCAATATTGGTGAGTTACCACCCTGTTCTTAACTTTTTGCAAAATCTATAATTGTTCCATTAAATGTGTATGTATAATAATAATAATAATAATAATAATAATAATATTGGCTGGCTTTTTTCATGGTATATCGGATATATTTCATTCAGCTACTCATCTTCAACTCGTTCAGTATCGTGCTAGCTGAATGGAATATATCTGATATACCACTCAACGCCAACCAATATTATTTAAATATGTCACTCAGATCCGGGATGTATTTCTGATGAAAAACGCGAGTTTTCAACACGAGAAGATAAACATCATATCTTTCAGCCAACGTGTGATTTTCTTTTTATTATATCGACACATTGACAAACAAAAAGTACCCAAATTTATCAAAACGATTCATCGATTTCCATGAGTGAGCATATATATATATATATATATATATATATATATATATATATATATATATATATATATGTTATTTACCAGCTGGGAGGTCTATATCGTGAAATACCGTGACCAAGATCTTGAAAGTATTCAAGGCCGAGGTCACGGTATTTCACCATACGGACCGAACTTAAGCTGGTAAATAATATATTTAATTTTTTCTTTACCAAATTCTAACAGAAAACGAGAGCGCCCAAAAGGAAAAAACGAGGCGAGCCGCCATTTTGAATCCTCATTCACGGCTGTAATGCAAATGGCTTCCTCTTCGGTCTACAAGTGCACTTCCATGGCAGGAAAAAAAACTACATTTTGCCACCTATGTAGTCCCCTATTTACACAAAACTGAGTCATTCAGGATTCAGCCATGTTTTTGCTCGGTGTTAGCAAGTTAGAGGTTTTTAGCTTTCTCCTGAAATGTTTTCTTTTATTTCTTCTTCCTCAGGGTAGTAAAACTCACTTTCGCTGTGAACACTGTCGTTATCGCTATCCATGCTGTAAAATTAATGCTATTCTCCTGAGAAATGCTGGCAAAAATGTATAAGATTTTTGATAATCTTATAAATAAATCTTATAAAAAAAGATAAATGTTGACAAAAAATGCAACTATATTTGTTGTTGTTGTGAACGAGCGAGTGGCCAGAGGTCCGTAACCAGGGTCCATAACTGGGGTCCGTACCTTAGGATACAGACCCGCTCGCCAGCCAATCAGAGCGCAGGATTTGGACCGCGAAAAAAATAATGAAAAATATATCCCTGATGTAGTTCGTATAAAAAAATATGAGTTGTATATTTCCCAATAAAACACTCATGTCGATGTGTGTGTACACAGTGCTCAGCGTAAATGAGTGCACCCCCTTTGAAAAGTAACATTTTAAACAATATCTCAATGACCACAAACAATTTCCAAAATGTTGACAAGACAAAGTTTAATATAACATCTGTTTAACTTATAACGTGAAAGTAAGGTTAATAATATAACTTAGATTACATTTTTTTCACTTTTACTCAGATTAGGGTGGTGCAAAAATGAGTACACGCCACAACAAAAACTACTACATCTAGTACTTTGTATGGCCTCCATGATTTTTAATGACGGCACCAAGTCTTCTAGGCATGGAATGAACAAGTTGGCGACATTTTGCAACATCAATCTTTTTCCATTCTTCAACAACGACCTCTTTTAGTGACTGGATGCTGGATGGAGAGTGATGCTCAACTGGTCTCTTCAGAATTCCCCATAGGTGTTCGACTGGGTTCAGATCAGGAGACGTACTTGGCCACTGAATCACTTTCACCCTGTTCTTCTTCAGAAATCCAACAGTGGCCTTAGATGTGTGTTTAGTCATGTTGGAAAAGTGCACGACGACCAAGGGCACGGAGTGATGGTAGCATCTTCTCTTTCAGTATAGAGCAATACATCTGTGAATTCATAATGCCATCAATGAAATGCAGCTCCCCGACACCAGCAGCACTCATGCAGCCCCACATAAGGACACTGCCACCACCATGTTTCACTGTAGGCACCAGGCATTTTTCTTTGTATTCCTCACCTTTGCGACGCCATACAGTTTTGAAGCCGTCAGTTCCAAAAACATTTATCTTGGTCTCATCACTCCAGAGTATAGAGTCCCAGTAGTCTTCATCTTTGTCAGCATGGGCCCTGGCAAACTCTAGGCGGGCTTTTTTGTGCCTGGGCTTTAGGAGAGGCTTCTTTCGTGGACGGCATCCATGCATGCCATTCCTCTGCAGCGTACGCCGTATTGTGTCACGGGAAATAGTCACCCCAGTTTGGCTTTCTACTTCTTTAGATAACTGCAGTGAACTTGCATGCCGATTTTCTTCAACCCTTCTCACCAGAAGACGCTCCTGTCGAGGTGTTAACTTCCGTGGACGACCTGGACGTCTCTGTGAGATGGTTGCAGTTCCATCTTTCTTAAATTTTTGTACCACTTTTGCTACAGTATTCTGACTGATAAGTAAAGCTTTGCTGATCTTCTTGTAGCCTTCACCTTTGTGGTGGAAAGAAATTATTTTCTTTGGGGAATTCTGAAGAGACAAGTTGAGCATCACTCTCCATCCAGCATCCAGTCACTAAAAGAGGCCGTTGTTGAAGAATGGAAAAAGATTGATGTTGCAAAATGTCGCCAACTTGTTCATTCCATGCCTAGAAGACTTGGTGCCGTCATTAAAAATCATGGAGGCCATACAAAGTACTAGATGTAGTAGTTTTTGTTGTGGGGTGTACTCATTTTTGCACCACCCTAATTTGAGTAAAACTGAAAAAAAAATGTGAAATCTAAGTTTATATTATTAATCTTACTTTCCCGTTATAAGTTAAACAGACGTTATATTAAACTTTGTCTTTTCAACATTTTGGAAATTGTTTAAAATGTTACTTTTCAAAGGGGCTGGACTCGTTTACGCTGAGCACACAATACTTAAACGTGATTATTTCAGCATCGTGTCCTCTTGTGTTTTATTCATTAGTTGCTATCTATCAAAATCAATTATTCGACATGGAAATAGAGGGAGTGCTTTATTTTTTTTCTGAACAGCCAATCAGCTACTTGCTGTGAGTAATAATGAAGTCAGACAGTTTCACAGTGTGCTGATTGTTTCTCTGCAATTTATCATGATACCAATATAATATAGATATTTTGTCACTGACTAAAAACAGAGCTCCTGATGAGTGGAAATATTTGCAAGGGCACAAAATCAACCTGAATAGAATAATAATATTATACACCATGAATGAGCCATCGAATTGTGTAGTGTTGTGTATTTCACGTCAATAAATAGCCGCATTGTCTTGTGACAGTGAGACCAATAATGAGATATGCATTGCAGTTATGATACATATTTATTCCTTTCTTTGACGCCGCATGCCATGCATCAGAAACAACACCATGATATTTATTATAGTGTGACTCTGCTGGGTGCCTGGTGGACAGCAGTGAACCAGCGCTTTCACTTTATATCGCTACTGTAGAGTTATGATGGAATATTATCAGACATAATCGATATCGATCCGTGGTAGTTTTAGATTATCGGCAACTAAGGAAAGGTCCTATTATTGAACGATACAGTAATGATGTTTACACGAGCGTGCAGAATAACAAATAATTCAGATTAAAAATAAATAAAAATATAAAAATAATAAAAAAGCATACAATGCAAAGATACATTGCCCGCTATGGAAAACAAACAAACAAACAAAAAAAAAACCTACTGGAAAACATCCTCCTCGACTGAATGCAGCGTATGAGTTCTGAAGGTTAAAGCTGCAATCTTGATATTTAAAGCTCGATATATCAAACAGTTGTCTGGCTACAACTGTCAATTGTCCAACAACAAAGTAGTGGATTAATAAAACTGTTTTATTAATGAAACTGTTTCTATAAAATATATTCCATAAAATGTGTGCCTACATTTTTTTTTCATTTTGTTTAAAAAGCAAATTAAAAATAAGCACGGGTAAACACCCATCTGTCTTATGTAAGTAAAAAGATGGAAATTTCCTTGTTCAGTGGTCAAGTGTTTATGAGAGCCGTTGCCTTGCACTTACGATCGGGTTCCCTGTGGTGTTACACGTTCATCATCCGATCGCAAAAGCCATCAAAATTCAGATCGATGCATTACCATATTCGCTCCACTATAATATCACCGTATTATTTTCTTCATATTGGGTTCGTGATGGGGCGGCACGGTGGTGTAGTGGTTAGCGCTGTCGCCTCACAGCAAGAAGATCCTGGGTTCGAGCCCCATGGCCGGCGAGGGCCTTTCTGTGTGGAGTTTGCATGTTCTCCCCGTGTCTGCGTGGGTTTCCTCCGGGTGCTCCGGTTTCCTCCACAGTCCAAAGACATGCAGGTTAGGTTAACTGGTGACTCTAAATTGACCGTAGGTGTGAATGTGAGTGTGAATGGTTGTCTGTGTCTATGTGTCAGCCCTGTGATGACCTGGCGATTTGTCCAGGGTGTACCCCGCCTTTCGCCCGTAGTCAGCTGGGATAGGCTCCAGCTTGCCTGCGACCCTGTAGAACAGGATAAGCGGCTACAGATAATGGATGGATGGATGAGTTTGTGATGTCTGAGATACTCAACAATGCGATATGAGACATCAGAAGAGACGATGTGTCTTACCTGGGCTAAGGAGAGAAACTGGATTGTTGCTCAGTGCAAAGTTGCAAGCCCTCTTTACAGATGAAAGTAACTTTTGCATTTCATTTGAAAACCAAGGTCCTAGAGTCTGGGGGAAGAGTGGAGAGGCACAGAATCCATGGTGTTTGAAGTCCAGTGTGAAGTTTCCGCAGTTTGTGATGATTTGGGGTGCCATGTCATGTGCTCGTGTTGGTCCACTGTGTTTTATCAAGTCCAAAGTCAAAGCAGCCATCTACAAGGAGATTTTAGAACACTTCATGCTTCCATCTGCCGACAAGCTTTATGGAGATGCCGATTTCCTTTTCCAGCAGGACTTAGCATCTGCCCACAGTGCCAAAACTACTACCAAATGGTTTGCTGACGATTATATTACTGTGCTTGATTAGCCAGCTGACTCTCCTGACCTGAACCCCAGAGAGAATCTACAGGGTATTGTCAAGAGGAAGATGAGAAACACCCGACCCAAAAATGCAGACGAGCTGAAGGCCGCTATCAAAGCAACCTGGGCTTCAGTAACACCTCAGCAGTGCCACAGGCTGATCACCTCCACGCCACGCCACATTAATACAGTAATTTGTGGTAAAGGAGCCCCAACCAAGTACGAAGTGTATAAATGAAGATACTTTTCAGAAGTTGGACATTTCTGTATTGCAAATCCTTTTTTGATTGATCTTAGGAAATCGTCTAATAATTTGAGATACTGCATTTCTGATTCTCATGAGCTATAAGCCATAATTATCAAAATGAAAACAAAAATTCTGACGTGTGTAGTTTGCACAACGCTAAATTATGCATAGATAACAAGAGTGCTTGTGACTAACATTACCTCATAGCTCCAGTGTCCTAAAATAATAAAAAAAAGTCTTAAAACACATCCTGACTGATCGCCTACATCAGTGGAGTGTCTTTCAGAATGACCTAGATGTCTGAAGGTCTCCTTAGAAGTTGAGGCCAGGATGCGACACTGACATGGTGGCAGCGTGGTTGTGTGCTGCAGCAGCAGCGTTGCTGGAGTTTTCAAACACTTCAATGTCACTAGTCGGTTGATAACTGGCCAAGTGAAAACTCTTGCCACAGTGCTCCTGTGGTGAGAAACTGACACTGATGAAGGGCTCGAGGACGATTAACACACACTGTTCAAGGTTTTCATGCTGTGGAGTGCTGCTGCACAAGTACTCGCCAGATGATCGAGTCAGGTTATGATGTCACTCTGATCCTGACAAGCCGATCTTCCGAAAGAGAGACAAAAGCGTACGGGATGAGGACACGAGGTTTCGTATTAATCAGTGAGGGAAGTTCAGAAACCTTTACGTCTGTTTATGTCGCTCGCTTCTGTGGTCTGATAGCAGGGGACACCTTTTACTATGTGTGTGTGTGTGTGTGTGTGTGTGTGTGTGTGTGTGTGTGTGTGTGTGTGTGTAAAGAATGTACAATTCTTTCTTTCTTTCTTTGCTTTTTGTTTGCATCTGTCTTTCTTTCCTTCCTTTATTTGCATCTTTTTTCCTTCTTTTTACCTTCCTTACTTCTGTTTTTGTTTGCATATGTCCGTTTTCTTTCTTTCTTTCTTTCTTTCTTTCTTTCTTTCTTTCTTTTGCATTTCATTTGCTTTTCATTTCTTTCATTTTCTTTCCTTCTTTTTTCCTTCCTAACTTCCTCCTTCTGTTTTGTTTGCATGTCTGCTTTCTTTCTTTCTTTCTTTCTTTCTTTCTTTCTTTCTTTCTTTCTTTCTTTCTTTCTTTCTTTCGCATCTTTCTTTTTCTTTCCTTCTTTTTTCCTTCCTTCCTCATGTTTTTGTTTGCATGTCTCTTTCTTTCTTTCTTTCTTTCTTTCTTTCTTTCTTTCTTTCTTTCTTTCTTTCTTTCTGCTTTTTGATTGCATCATTCTTTTTCCTTCCTTCTTTCTGTTTTTGTTTGCATACTGTACAGTATGTCCATTTTCTTTCTTTCTTTCTTTCTTTCTTTCTTTCTTTCTTTCTTTCTTTCTTTCTTTCTTTCTCTTTTTCTCTGCATTTTTGTTTGCATTTTCATTTTCTTCCTTTCTTCCTTTTTATTTACTTCTTTGCTTCTTTCTTTCTGGCTTTTTGCTTGCATCTTCCTTTGTGTTTTCCTTCCTTCCTTCTTTCCTTCTTTTTCTTTCTTTCTTTGTTTTTTTTTACATGTATTTGAACCCATGGTTCAGTTTTCTGAAAGGATTAAAGAGTCGTTTCGTTTTAAGTGTTTGCTTTGTTTGCCAAAAACGAACCACATCATGGCCGACAAAAACTCGCCGTCCAACCTGCAGAAGCATATTGAGGTATATAAACGTTTTATTCCAAGAGAAAGCTTGCAACGAAGTTGTCTGTGCTTTTAGAGCTCGCGATAACATTGCAAACGTAGCTATGCAGTCTGGTTAGTCACATGACTTTCTATGGATTTGCCCGCAAAGTTGCCGTAGCCTTGTCTACGGCTAACATTAACACATAGCTAGTTAACTTGGACACTGTTAGTTAGCATGTAGAAACGGAGTTACGCTAACATGAATAATGTTAACTTATCTGAAGTCCTTTCAGAAATATGCTTTAGCATAATCTTGCCAAATAAACAGAATGTAGAAATCTTTCTTTTCTAGTAGCGTTAGCTACACAATATGATTTTGAGTTTGAAAAGAGTTTGCTAGCATGTCAGGTGGAGCTTCACTGACTAGCTAGCTTAACGTTAAACCACCATGATGCACAGCATGCGTTCATTTTGTGAATTCACAAAATAATCCAGTAGGTTGCTTCCGAGGCATGAGGTATTATAAGCATTGTGGCAAAATCAAATTTGAGACTTTTAATTTGATTTCTTTCAGTGCAACTGCAATGCATGATGGGATATATTGCTTTGGTTAATGACTATTAATTGTACACTACTTTTCGTGATGCATTGTGGGATACTCTGAGTGCACTATATAGGGTGTAAATAATCCTCACTAAGGTTTCAGACAGCACTACAAAATGGCGTCCCCACTATATAGTGCCCTATATAGTGAGTAGGGAGCGATTTCAGACACAGAGCAACATCTGCCAACGTTGTCAAAAAACGCGCGTGCCCTCTTTCGAATGCTGATGTAATCAAGCCGGAAGTTTTGTTTGTTTTGATAGCAATCAGGAAAGTTTGAAAAAAGCAGGCAGTAATCGTCATTTAAACTCGTTTTTGTGCAATATTTCGTTTGGAAAACAGTTTTCAAAATGGCGGCACTGACACCTGGCTGACACTTCATGTTTCGAAGTCTCGCACAAGTCTCGTGAAGATCGCGCGGATAAGCGACGCCTGCCGTGGACCAAACGGACTAAATTCAACACGGCTAAAAGCCGAATAGGCCGATAAGTATACAACCCCAATTCCAAAAAAGTTGGGACAAAGTACAAATTGTAAATAAAAACAGAATGCAATAATTTACAAATCTCAAAAACTGATATTGTATTCACAATAGAACACAGACAACATATCAAATGTCGAAAGTGAGACATTTTGAAATTTCATGCCAAATATTGGCTCATTTGAAATTTCATGACAACAACACATCTCAAAAAAGTTGGGACAGGGGCAATAAGAGGCTGGAAAAGTTAAAGGTACAAAAAAGGAACAGCTGGAGGACCAACTTGCAACTCATTAGGTCAATTGGCAATAGGTCATTAACATGACTGGGTATAAAAAGAGCATCTTGGAGTGGCAGCAGCTCTCAGAAGTAAAGATGGGAAGAGGATCACCAATCCCCCTAATTCTGCACCGACAAATAGTGGAGCAATATCAGAAAGGAGTTTGACAGTGTAAAATTGCAAAGAGTTTGAACATATCATCATCTACAGTGCATAATATCATCAAAAGATTCAGAGAATCTGGAAGAATCTCTGTGCGTAAGGGTCAAGGCCAGAAAACCATACTGGGTGCCCGTGATCTTCGGGCCCTTAGACGGCACTACATCACATACAGGCATGCTTCTGTATTGGAAATCACAAAATGGGCTCAGGAATATTTCCAGAGAACATTATCTGTGAACACAATTCACCGTGCCATCCGCCGTTGCCAGCTAAAACTCTATAGTTCAAAGAAGAAGCCGTATCTAAACATGATCCAGAAGCGCAGACGTCTTCTCTGGGCCAAGGCTCATTTAAAATGGACTGTGGCAAAGTGGAAAACTGTTCTGTGGTCAGACGAATCAAAATTTGAAGTTCTTTATGGAAATCAGGGCCGCCGTGTCATTCGGACTAAAGAGGAGAAGGACGACCCAAGTTGTTATCAGCGCTCAGTTCAGAAGCCTGCATCTCTGATGGTATGGGGTTGCATTAGTGCGTGTGGCATGGGCAGCTTACACATCTGGAAAGACACCATCAATGCTGAAAGGTATATCCAGGTTCTAGAGCAACATATGCTCCCATCCAGACGACGTCTCTTTCAGGGAACACCTTGCATTTTCCAACATGACAATGCCAAACCACATACTGCATCAATTACAGCATCATGGCTGCGTAGAAGAAGGGTCCGGGTACTGAACTGGCCAGCCTGCAGTCCAGATCTTTCACCCATAGAAAACATTTGGCGCATCATAAAACGGAAGATACGACAAAAAAGACCTAAGACAGTTGAGCAACTAGAATCCTACATTAGACAAGAATGGGTTAACATTCCTATCCCTAAACTTGAGCAACTTGTCTCCTCAGTCCCCAGACGTTTACAGACTGTTGTAAAGAGAAAAGGGGATGTCTCACAGTGGTAAACATGGCCTTGTCCCAACTTTTTTGAGATGTGTTGTTGTCATGAAATTTAAAAATCACCTAATTTTTCTCTTTAAATGATACATTTTCTCAGTTTAAACATTTGATATGTCATCTATGTTCTATTCTGAATAAAATATGGAATTTTGAAACTTCCACATCATTGCATTCCGTTTTTATTTACAATTTGTACTTTGTCCAAACTTTTTTGGAATCGGGGTTGTAGTATTTAATTCCAATTAGTTGCCAATACAAGTCACGATATAAGGTTACTAAAACCGAAAACGTAATTGAAATGACACGTTAATTAAGAAATAAAGCAAGTTTAAAAATGACTTCAGTTCTCCTTTAAAGATTCTCTTGAAATGCCATGAGATGTTTATAAGAGGCTATAAGTACTTGTGTTTTAGGAAGATGGTGTAGTCGCTTCTCTTGGTTGTTTTTTTTTCTTTTTTTTCGCAGAGCAGTTTGTAGTCTACTTTGCAAAATACATCAAGATCGATGTGGTCTGTCGTCAAAAGCATGACAGTTTACAACACATACATGGTATCAGATGTTGGTATTGGGCCATTTTTATGATTATTTGTACGAATAAATGAGCACAGTATCCAGTATCGGTATCAATGCCTCCCGAGGCTGTGGTCCATTATCCAGTCTATGCCAATGGTTTTGGATTGCACCCTGTTCTAAGAATGATGAAAAACTTAACAAGTGATGGAGCATTTAGCTTTTGGAGAGCGATTATTATGGAGTCATTGGCCACAAAATTTAAATCTGGATTAGAAATAGTATTGAGTACCACTTTATTTGAAGGAAACCTACACTGGGTCATATCACACCCATAATCCTGGCTGAAATGTTTTATCAAGCAGTAATGTATGATACGTCAAAACCTGTGATATGACGTAAAAGTAAAAGTTTTTATAAAGATTTTGAAGTCCTTCGTTTTTCTATGAAAGAGAAAGAGAGACAAAGAAACATCAATTAACTTGAATATTACTATTATGGCTCAACTGTGATTTTTAATCTTGCCTGTGGCAGTTTGTATGAGTGGGAGGAGCACAGAAGGACGGCAGGCCAGAATTAAGTTCAAAAACTCTTTTATTTTGCACTTTTCAGTCGCAGTATAACTCTCCCAGCCACACGCGCACACACACAAGTCGTCTGGTTGGGGAGAGAGCTCTTCCTCTGCTCTCGCTCTCTCTTTAAATAGGGCGTGGTCACTGGGGAAGACACACAAACACACGTTAATAGACCTCAGGTGCAGTGATTCTGCCACTTACCTTCCCTGACTCCGCCCTCCAGTCACAGACCGACGCTTGACCACACCCCTGCTGCCATATTGCCTTTGTGAAGTTATTTTCTCTTTGCTAACAGCACATTGAAGAATCTTCAATAAAGTCTTTACTTTTCCTTTTACCTTTTAGAAGTAATATTTGATGTACCTACTTCCTGGAGGAGGGAAGAAATGAACGCTCTCCAGCTGAAGTGCTGGTGGTGCATTTACATTCAAAACTATTACGAAGCACAATTTAGAAACAACCGCACTTGTTTATGAAACCCATGTGCCAGCAAAAGGAAGTATTTTATCACCCTCAAAGTAAAGTGGTAATCAGATTTGCATTTATAACACTGTTATGAAGCACTATGTGTTCCTTTTATACCTTCTAATAAGTGTCATAAATGCGCTGTGAGTGAAAACTGGCAATATCAGGATATAAAAAAAACCAAATGACGATAACAATCACAGTTGGTCTCCTCTCTCTCTCCTGTTTCTCATGAAAGACAGAAATGTCACATCATGAGTTTTAACATTACTGTGGCATCAATCTTTTTATAAAGCAATGATGGTGTAATAAATGCACCATGTAGCTTCCAGTCACATAAAGTTTTACTAAATGTGGACAATATTTCTTTATCTAGCAGCCAGACTCTCTCTCTCTCTCTCTCTCTCTCTCTCTCTCTATCTATCTATCCACCCATCATTCTTTCCATCCATCCATCCATCTATCTATCTATCTATCTATCTATCCATCCATCCATCCATCCATCCATCCATCCATCATTCTATCTATCTATCCACCCATCATTCTATCTATCTATCTATCTATCTATCTATCTATCTATCTATCTATCTATCTATCTATCTATCTATCTATCTATCTATCTATCTATCTATCCACCCATCTATCTATCTATCTATCTATCTATCTATCTATCTATCTATCTATCTATCTATCTATCCACCCATCATTCCATCCATCCATCCATCCATCCATCCATCCATCCATCTATCTATCTATCTATCTATCTATCTATCTATCTATCTATCTATCTATCTATCCACCCATTCATCCATCCATCATTCTATCTATCTATTCACCCATCTATCTATCTATCTATCTATCTATCTATCTATCTATCTATCTATCTATCTATCTATCTATCTATCTATCTATCCACCCATCATTCTTTCCATCTATCTATCTATCTATCTATCTATCTATCTATCTATCTATCTATCTATCTATCTATCTATCATTCTTTCCATCCATCCATCCATCCATCCATCCATCCATCCATCTATCCACCCATCATTCTATCTATCTATCTATCTATCTATCTATCTATCTATCTATCTATCTATCTATCTATCTATCTATCTATCTATCTATCATTCTTTCCATCCATCCATCCATCCATCCATCTATCTATCCACCCATCATTCTATCTATCTATCTATCTATCTATCCACCCACAGCGCTCTCCACAATTATTGGCACCCCTCGTTCAGATATGTTCCTAGGCTTCTAATAAATTCATTTTTTTTAAATAATATAGTCCAACAATGCAAAAAAAGAGAAAAATCCAACCTTTAATTCAAGTGCATTTATTCAGTGGGAAAAAAAATCCCACATTAAAAAATAATTATTTTACATGAAATCATGTGTGCCACAATTATTGGCACCCCTGATGTTAATACTTTGTACAACTCCCTTTTGCCAACAAGACAGCGCTTAATATTCTCCGATAACATTTCACAAGATGGGAGAATACAGAGAGAGGGATCTTCGACCATTCGTCTTTGCACAATCTCTCTAAATCATCCAGAGTCCTGGGTCCTCTCCTATGCACTCTCCTCTTCAGCTCACCCCACAGGTTTTCAACTGGGTTGAGGTCTGGGGACTGAGATGGCCATGGGAGGAGCTTGATTTTGTGTCTGGTGAACCATTTTTGTGTAGATTTGGCCACATGTTTAGGGTCGTTATCTTGCTGAAAGACCCAGTGACAACCCATCTTCAGCTTTCAGGCAGAGGCCACCAGATTTTGATTTAAAATGTCCTGGTATTTCAAAGAGTTCATGATACCATGCACCCTAACAAGGTTCCCGGGGCCTTTGGAAGAGAAACAGGCCCACAGCATCACCAATCCTCCCCCATACTTCACAGTGGGCATGAGGTGCTTTTCCGCATACTCATATTTTGTGATGTATTAGAGTGTTTGTTGCCAAAAAGCTCTATCTTAGTCTCATCTGACCAAAGCACACAGTCCCAGTTGAAGTCCCAGTACTGCTTAGCGAACTCCAGACGTTTACATTTATGCTCGTAAGTGAGAAAAGGCTTTTTCCGTGCATGCCTCCCAAACAGCTTGTTGGCATGTAGATAGTTGTTGGCTTGTTGGCATGCCTGATGGTTGTTATGGAGACTTTGTGACCCCAAGATGCTACTCTTTGATGCAATTCTCGAACAGTGAGCTTTGGAGAACTTTTTACTTCTCTTCCCATCCTCCTCACTGTGCGTGGTGGCAAGATAAACTCGCATCCTCATCCAGGCTTGTTTGCCACTGTTCCAGTTGTTTTAAACTTCTCGATGATTCCTCTGACTGTAGATACGGGCCGGTGTAGGCGAGCGGCTATTTTCTTGTAGCCGTTGCCTGACTTATGAAGGTCGACACACATCTGCCTTACTTGAATGGTGTGTTCTCTTGTCTTTCCCATGTTGAAGACTGGATAAGAGAAACAGGCCTCTGTGTCACATTATATTTATACCCCAGGGAAACAGGATGTGATGTATTACTAATTAAAGGTTCCTAGATACTCTGATCAACTTTATAAACTACAGGAGAAATGACAGAAATGCGTCAATTACATTTATTTTCTAGGAATTGTTATGGGTGCCAATAATTGTGGAACATGTGATTTTATGAAAAATAATTATGTCTTAGTCAGGGATTTTTTTTTTAAATTCACTTGAGTTAAGGGTTACATTTTTCTACAATTTTCAGTGTGAGATTATGCTTCTGCAATAAAAATTGAATTTATTTTAAGGCTTTTAACACATCTTAACCAGGGGTGCCAATAATTGTGTAGGGCACTCTATCTATCTATCTATCTATCTATCTATCTATCTATCTATCTATCTATCTATCTATCTATCTATCTATTTCACAGTTTATGATCTCTTTCCTGTAGGCTGTTATCTCCCTGGTATTTCTTTAAGCATGCATGCAGAGTTTTGAACAGTTTACAAAAACCAGCATGTCGAATATTTTTACCCAAATATCACAAGAAAACACAATCTATTTTCCTGGAACGTTTTGATCCTGCTTACAAAAAAAAAAAAAGTCTCAAATTACTGTGTAGTTACAAATAAACTATACATGCAGCTGTAATGTAACTACTGAGGATGCGTTCGCTGTTACAGATCCATTGCTATTTTCACATCTACGTTTATCTGTGTTTTCCTTTTTTTTACGCTATTTCTGATGTCACTGCTTCTACGGTGCCTCGTTATTTTATTTATACCTGCCTTTTTTTCTCTCTGAAGTGATGACTGAGATGAAAAGTGCTAGACTAATAAAGTCAGCCGTTACACTGATTCATAGTATATAGTGCAAGATTATGCAGGTTATTTTCTGTATGGTTTAAAGCAGGTTTCGTTCACACTCGAGTGTGTGCTGCCTTGTGAACTGATGCTCATTAAGCCCCCAATTATGAGATGTCACCTCGGCTTACACCCTGAGGACCGTGAGGATGACACGCTTTAGATAGAGCGGGAGCAGCCCTCGTTTCTCAGGCAGCGTGTATTAGGTAGGAACGATTTCCTGTAGAAGCGATGTTGTGTTTCACATGTCTACAAAAACACCGCGAATCAGATTATTGGCAGTATGCCCAACAGGTACACATTGACTTTGATGCACACACTGTTCCCTAAAGTGTGTTTTTCTGTCGCGAACACACACACACACACACACACACACACACACACACCTTTGATCACAGTGTTTCTGTTTCTCTGCCCGCTACTGTGTCCCCGTGTATATATATATATATATATATATATATATATATATATATATATATATGTGTATGTGTGTGTGTGTGTGTGTGTGTGTGTGTGTCGCCCTGGGCACTCGTTTTAGCCATGCTCTGCCAATCGAGGCCCCTATTGCCGTGGCAACAGGCTGCTCGAAGTCTGCGTCCATCTGTTGGGCCTGGGACAGATAAAGCCCTCTAACAGCTGCCCTTCAATCTTTCTCTCATTCTTTCTCCTTCTCCTTCTTTCTCTATCTAATTTCCCTTGTTTTCTGTCTTCCACTTGCCCTCTCTCTCTCTCTCTCTCTCTCTCTGTCTCAAATGATTGCAGTTTCTGATTTAACTGTTTACACACATGGCATTACCACACCACAGTTACACAGTGTACCTTGTTGCTAAGCACGCAAGCCAAGTTCACAATCACCTCGCTTGTGTTTTTAGGTTTTACCCCGATGTAAGTCTCAGCGAAAGGTCCAAATGCTTATTGAACAGAAGAATGTGTGCATATCCCACCTGTAAAGTCCTTTAGACGTGCAACAACACTGTTGAATTACCTTTGCTAAGGGCACTGACACAACCCCATACCATGACAGACCCTGGCTTTTGGATTTGTTTTTGGTAACAATCTGGATGGTCCTTTGCATCTTTGGTCCAGAGCACATGTTATCCATTTCTCCCAAAAAAGACCTGGAATACTGATTCGTCTGACCACAAGACACATTTCTACGGTGTGATGGTCTGTCCCAGATACCTCCGAGTCCAGAGAAGTCAACCTTAAAGGCCCGGTCCCACTGCACTTATGGGTGCAAAGAGGATGTAAAACGTAAAAAAATCTTTGCCATCCGTTGGAAAACGCTATGCATCTGTTGTGTACTCATTGCATACGTGCTTCATACGCTCTATCCATCGAGCATCCGTCCACTGTGATTTCATCCGCGCAAAAAGTTTTGAGCTGCACAAAACTTTTAGAACGGATGAACTTTCCGCCGTGTACGATGTAAATCCGCGACATATACGAGCAACAAACGTTCTATGTCCGTTATCATCCGTTAAACGTCTGCTGTATCCTCTCTGCATCCTCTGGGCATCCTCGCAACTCACATCCGCTGCAGCTGAAAACAGAAAGAGGGAGGAAAGATAAGGTACATGAAACGTCTATTCATCGTTAGTAGCACGGAAATAGAAAGGATGTAAGCGTATGCATCTCGTATATAAAGTATTCAAAACGGACAAAGCGTTTATATCTGGGATGTATCTCGTATATTTAGGATGTCTGGAGTATGTCTAGAGTATGTAGAAGGACACCTAGCGCAGTGAACGGTCTGCATCCGATATACATCCGCGCAACATCCCCTTTGTTTCCGTTAGGCGTACGTGATGCATCCCCTTCACCCGCTATGCATCCGCTCTTTCTGCTATGCGTCCGCTTCTCAGTTATCACCGGTAACCCCTTCGGAGCTGTCATCCACTTCCATCCGCTTTCATCCGCTAGGCTTCCTATGAACATGCGTTTAACATCCCCGCTATATACTACCCACGTCCGTTCTTTTCCGTTCTGTTTTCGCCAATTTTGTCCATTTCTGGAGCGGATGAAAACGGATAGAGCCACCCCCGAAATTTTGCTCGTCCGCTGTGTCCTTTTTGCATACGTTTTGTGTCCATCGGCCAGTGGGACCGGGCCTTTACTTGTGGACACAGTTCATATCAGGGTTCCTTTTCGCATAGGAAAGTTTTATCTGGAATTTGTGGATGTAACTCTGTATTGTTGTACTTGATAAAGGTTTGCTAAAGTAATCCCAAGCCAATGTGGGCCCATTCGTCTGAGTTATAGACGAATGATGGCCCTTGATGCAGTGCCGTTTGAGGGATCAGAGATCACAGGTGTTCAGATTAGGCTTGAGCCCTTTGCCCTTTATGCATCAAAATTTCTCCAAATTCCTTGAATTGTTTAATGATATTATGCACCATAGAGGGTGAAATATCCAAATCCCTTCCTATCTTTCTTTCAGGAACAGTGATTTTAAACATGTTGATAATTTTTTTTTACACATTTGTTGACAAAATGGAGATCCTCGGCCCATCTTTACTCCTCAAACACTGGGCCTTTCCTGGGTACTGATTTTGTTCCAAATCATGATTATAGTCACTTGTTGACATCATCTATTTCAAATCACATTATTATCTCATTAATAGCCCCAAATTACCCCCCCCCCCTTTTTTTTTAATGTGTCACAGACCTGAAATGCAGGAATGGCTGTAGATTAACAAATGAAATGAAGTTTGTCTGGACAAAACATGAAATATCTTTCATGAGTTCATACTGTCTGCACTGAAATACGTACAAGTCAAAGTAAATTTAGAAATCACTGCTCTCTCTCTCTCTTTTTTTTAATTTGCATTTTCCATACCGTCCCAACTTTCTTCTGGTTTGCAGTTGTAGTTCGAGTGATCACTTGGGTAATATACAGTATGTGTGAACATGGCTTCAGGCGCTTGCATTCTGTCTGTTTCTCTTTTTTTTCTTCTGTGTGTCTTTCTCTATCTTTTCTGCCTCTGTACTATCTTTCCTACATGATATTCATTCTTTATCCATTTAGTGTCCTTTATCTCTGTCCATGTCTTACGGTTTATCGTCTGTTTAACTCAATAAACTATCACATGGTCATATTTATCCCTGTTTGTGGCTAAACCCAGTGCCGGATATTCAATACTTTGTTTGGTTTATGTATTACAGTGCCTCTGGAAACTTGTGCAGTCTTTAAAAATAGTGTTAACAAATATTTTAAGTGACAGACATTCAGTCATGTTAGTTAATGTTGATTTATTAATAACATTGTTCAAAATTTTGTGGCTGAATAGGGAATTACTCTGATAATAGTGGGTTTATCATTTATTATTTATTCCTGGAGTATTAAACTGAATTTAAAGGAGAACTGAAGTCATTTTTAAACTTGCTTTATTTCTTAATTAACATGTTATTCAATTATGTTTTTGGTTTTAGTAACCTTATATCATGACTCGTATTGGCAATGAATTGTAATTAAATATTATACTTATCGGCCTATCCGTTTTTTAGCCGTGTTGAATTTAGTTCGTTTGGTCCACGGCAGGCGTCGCTTATCCGCGCGATCTTCACGAGACTTGTGCAAGACTTCGAAACGTCAAGTGTCAGCCAGGTGTCAGTGCCGCCGTTTTGAAAACTGTTTTCCAAACGAAATATTGCACAAAAACGAGTTTAAATGACGATTACTGCCTACTTTCTTCAAACTTTCCTGATTGCTATCAAAACAAACAAAACTTCCGGCTTGATTACATCAGCATTCGAAAGAGGGCGCGCGCGTCTTTTGACAACGTTGGCAGATGTCGGTCGCTTTGATTTCTGCTGTACGTTTTACTTCCGTCCTACGATGTCTCGCACAGGTCTCGACGAATCTCGTTTATGGCCATTGCTTTGACATACGGACTGATATATTACAGAGCATATTTCAAACACTCATAACTTGCTATAGCAGCGACAAAATAGCGATCAAAAATGCATTCCGATATTTAATAAAATGAGATGAATACAATTTTGATAATAAAAGAAAAATTGCCTTCAGTTCCCCTTTAAGTATTGTTACTATGGAATGGATGATAATTGTATGCAGGCTTGTTGTGGAGTGTGTATATATAATATTTATGTAGAAAGAAAGTGTTTATTAGCAGTAATTCTTCGTTTGGAACCACGTGACCAAAACTGCTTGCATCATTGACCGCCGCCATGTTGGAGGATATACCATACAATATGCACATATATACACAGTGGAAAGAGTACAGACTGGAAAGTAAAGAGGAGTTACATTTCAAATCTTGTAGTCATTTCTCAAATCTATTTTAAAAACAATCATTTCAACTGCTTCAAAAGATCGGTATCTAACACACCATATAACATATTTAGTTCTAAAAGAGCGCTCACCGGGAGAGGAGGCTGCAGTATTTGAGGTAGTGGATTGACATGAATCTTATTCGATTGACTCTGTGATCATTTGAGAAGATTCTTCATAATTTTGCGTTTCTGTCTGCGCTCTGTAAGCCTAGCATTTCGAGCTCCCACTTTAGTACCATCTTTGATTTTATTGTGGCACGTATTTTGTGTCGGAGCCCAGTCTAGATCTGTAAAATTGTCGAGATCAGCTGGTTTCCCGAATGGAAGGAAAAAGCAAAATAAAAGCAGTGTTGTTAAAAATTCTATACAGCTCTTTTTAAAATGAAAGAATTGTAGAAGCCTTTGATTGTCGGATCACGCACTCGATGATCACGGCTTTGTCACGTTCGACAACGGCGAGTTTCTGCACAACCAGGCTATTAAACCATCCAATATTCCTGATCTATTACAATCTTTCATTAATAACTAGTTCGTAGCACTTAGCATTGATTAAATATTCACTGCAGATTCGTGTGGTTTCTGCTTTCTCATCGCTTAGATCAGCCCGGTTTATGTTGGACAGCCATTGACGTCTACGCTCCGTGGACAACTCTCTTGTTATTTTCTCATTGATTATTTATAATTGCTGGAATTCGAAATAACTTATAAGTCCCCTTGTCTCAAATAGAGTTGTGCCCATATCCAATTGCAGCACAAAGAGTCGGCATAGCGAAGAAACAAAAGGGATTCTTGAGCGTAACAATCTCTCAGGCATATCTTCTATAGTAAATGCGCGCTGTGTGAGTTTGTGTATTGCTGGGTTTCAGTCACATGACTTTTCTTAGCGGTTTTACCGGAAGTGAAATAGCCGGTGGTCTAAATGGCTGCCGTCATGCAAACAACTAGCTATAACTTATCAGAGTACGCTCGTAATCTAGAACCCACTGCTGGCTTTAGATATATTCAGAAGATTGCTATGTGCAATGGAATCGACCCCTACAGTCTGGGAAAGAAGGATTTGTCATACGATCTCGAAAACTACCCTTCAGTCGAGTTCCCCGACATCTCGAACTATCTGGTGTTGCAGACGTCCTTCTACACCACAGAACAGATGAAAGCATGGAAGAGTATGGAGGCTTATGACTTTTCTGTATGTGGCTGGGTAAAGGACCTCGGGATCAAGTCACTGCCGAATGAATCCTGTATTGTTTTTGCCCGTGTAAGTATGTTTTTTTCAGCTTTTCGTTCGCATCTTTACAACGAAGCGCTGCACGTTGAAGTGCAAACATACAACAGTTGGCTTGATTCTCACTTGTGTTGGCTCTTACCTCTCAGCTAAATCATTCACAAAGATCATCAGAAACCCCTTTAAAGACCTGGATCTTAGTTAAACAAGACGGAGAAGAAGAAGTGATCACGGCGCATTGTAACTGTACGGCTGGGGAAGAATTTTGTCGCGACCTTCATGCATATGGACTTTGTGAGGAGGAAACAAAGAAACAGCTGGGGACTTTAGCGCTTCGTGACTAAAAAAAGTACCATAAAATAACGACACATAGCCAGAAAAGTACTTGGAAAACACTAAGGACAGAGCTTAGAGGGAAATACAAACCTTTCACCAAGTGATCACTGCAAACTCGAGCATGCTTCGACTCGGCTCCCTTCGATTTCACCCTTTTTTTATTAGTTCACGGGGAACCCTGAAGAAACTTTTATCGGTGAGCAATGCACCTTCTTCGTATCAACGCTTTGTCAACTGAGCTTTGGTAGACCGCCAGCTAAAGTTTTGAATAACTAATGAGGCGGATGTGACGTCATGTGAAACCCAAGAATATCCTCCAAAATGGCCCAATTCTATCATACAGTAGCTACCAGTCAAGGACTTTGGAGGATAATGTGCTTCCTCCAAGATGTCTAAAGCCAGCTGTGTTACAGTACAGTGTAACAAGTTTGGAGGAAAGCTCTATTTATCCTCTTACACATACATGAGCTCATCGATGCCTTTGATTGGCTAATATTACCGTGATTGACAGGGGACAGTGATTATGCCCCTCCCACCCAGAGAGCACAGCAAGTTTTACTCGATTGCCTCACAACCATCATCAGGATTCGAACTTGCAGTCTCTGGACAATAGGCCGGACGCTTTTCTCCATGCATATGCGTTTTTTCCCCAGATTTTATTCACAATTTCTCACTTTGGAACTATGGAAATTTATGCAAAATATGTGGCAGATCAGAGAATCCAGGGACACATGTCGGCCCGGGGGCATTTTGAGTTATTGACAGATTCAGAAAGTACAGTTTCTAAGCTTTCCAATGATGCCTTCCATGTGGAGATCTGACAATATTTGAAGAAGGTGTGGCCTTTTGAAAGTGTATACTTCTTAAAACAGAAAAGGGAGAAAATCGCCCTCAAAGTTTTCCATCTCAGCTACTCTGGGTGCAGGGCGGGCACATAATGGTGCTCATTTGCATGACATTACGGAAAGCCCTACCCCCTACGAGCTAGCACAATACTACTTTCATGTAAACAAAGATCACCACGTCAATTTTCCTTCCATGCAAAGTATGCCCAACACAATTATGAAGTGCAAAAATAAGTCCTAAAGTATACTTTAACGTTTTGTGGTTGAAAAATTACTCACACCGTAAGAAAGAAAGATAGCACGATGATGACACAACTAACACAACACTAGTTTCATGTAAAGCCTCGGTCACAACCGGCCGTACCGTGCTCCTACAGCCGGTCTACACGCAAAAAACGCACGTGAGCACATGTGAAAAGCACGAGAGCGCGCGTGTGACGTGCTGATTTTCGAGCCGCAGACCGGCCGCAGAGGTTCTTTGTCATGTCAAACAAACTCTACGGGCGCTTACGTTTTTTTCAGGTTGCAAGACAAACTTACGGCCAACGCGCGTCTTTCTCCGTGAACAAAAAAAAAACGCAGCGATTTGGGAAACGCCAAAAATCACACGGCCAAAAAATCGTACATCCGGTTGTGACCTAGGCTTAACCAAACCACAACACTCTCCGTTACATGCAAAAATAACCACACAGCCTTAGATTAATAAACTCACCCCATCAGAAAGAGAAACGGCGCCTTGCACACACCAATGCCTCCGATGGAATGTAATCCTAGAACGGTCCGTGTATCATCCGATCATTCAAGTATTCCATTCAATCTGGAAAACGAGGTTGCGGTTTTTTTTTGCTAGAAATGTTTATCTCCGATGTAAATACCGTGTGTCTGTTTGCTTCGCGGTGTGTCAGCTCCTCTGCGCTCTGTTTAGTAACTCATTCCATAGTGAAATCACACGCCTGTTTGCAGTTAAGTAGCCACGAGCTCAGCTCGTATCATACAGCTGATTCGCGGAAAAAAAAAAACCAAAAGACTTAAATCATCATTTGAATGGCCCATATGGTAATTTACCCACACCCCCCAGCAGGCTACAGTCCTGACAAAAACGAGACAATTTGCAACAAAAAATGTATGCTTTTCCAACAAAACAGTCTATTATCTGAAATACTGATTGCATTCTTCAAGATCTCAACTTGCACATGATGGAAAAAAACAAAAATCACAAATTTCGAAAAAAAAAAATGCTTCTTTTGCGATTATCTCGGATTCGTTTCGGCCGACATGTGTCCCTGGATTCGGTGAGGGGTCACATATGAAGAAAATAAAAACAACAAGATCAGGACTTGAGTTGAGATCACTAGATATGGAAAGAATCCGAATGACCACTCAATTTTGAATTTAATGTCTACTACTGGTTTTTAGAGCGAGATTAAAATCTGTAAAGTTGTTGAATCTTAGTGGAACTGGATAATTAAAAAAAAAAAAAAAGTATGTGAGCTCATTGTCATTTTGATTCCTGTGCGTTTTTTTTTTTTAAAGTGCAGTGTTATGCACTTCTGTACCTGTGTCTGATCTTGTAGCTGTGTGTGTGTGTGTGTGTGTGTGTGTGTGTGTAGAGACAGAGCATGCGGTTGATGTGAATTAGCCCTGCACCTAGTGAGTGGCGTCTCTCATTGCTCTGTGTAGCCAGAGGGCTGTAGCTGCTAATCCAATCGAGAAAGGTGAGCTTGTCTCTTCCTCTGACATCGCCTCTCACTCTTCCTAAATTATCCTTTCAGCAGGAAGCAAATTTGCATTGTATTACTCCTTCAGCCTGCGTCATCAAATATGCGCCTCGTCCCTGTGATTGCATTTAACCAGAGGAGGCTAGAACTCTGTGCCATTCGAACATGCATTTTTATACATACAGGCTTGAGCTTTTCATTCAGTAATGTGTCCTGCACCTGGAGTGGACTCCATCAGAGATTGGGCAGTGTTGTGGAGCATCTTTGAGATCTGGTAACGCTCTCTGATGTAATCAGGGCCAGCGTGGCATGGCGTGTATGGGTTTGTGTGTGTATAGAAGTGTGGATCTGCTATGGAGTAGGACGGTGCTGCTTAATTCGGTATATTGTTTAATCATCGTTGTAATTTTAGTGTTTGAATTCAGATCATTTCAGAGGTTTGTTCTGGGTGCTTTGGTATGTCACGGTATAGTTTTGCACAAAGTAACATGTAAACATTACAGGAGCTTCACTGGGGGAAGCCATGGCCTGATGGTTAGCAAAGCAGCTTTGGGACCAAATGGTTGTTGGTTCGATTCTCCAGACCAGCAGGAATGGTTGACGTGCACTTGAGCAAGGTACTGAACCCAAGGCTGCTCTGAGTACTGTATGTTGTACGTCATTCTGGATAAGAGCGTCTGCTAAATACCTGCAATGTATTGCCAAACATATTGTAATCACAATCCAGGCTTGTAGTACTCGAGTCCAACTTGGACTTGAGCACCGATGACTCGGACTCGTCCATTAACTGCATTCGGACTCAGATTTTTTGTAACATGCCATAATAATTTGGCATAAGATATTTATATCTACATTAATTTTTATACTAATTTCGTGCAAGAGTGTCACACCGGCACGTCCTGGCACGTGCATCAGATAGACTGTCGGGCGTGTTCCGGACACCGCGCCGCCAAGCGGACTTTCACGCCGTAAACAACTTGCACCTGCACGGGATTAAGGTGCAATCAGCACGCTGATATAAAAACTGTGCATTACTGACACATTACCGAGCCTTATTTCCTTGTTTGGGTTCCTGATCCCTGATTTCCTGTTTCTTGTCTTTGATTCTGCCGAGGCTCCGATAGCCTGTTTGTGCTTCGCTCGACCTATTGCCTGGTTCATCATTTTACGATTTTGCCTGCCGTTCTGGATTGTTTACCATCTTCACTTGTATTAATAAACACACCTTCTGCACTTACATCCATCTCCCAACCATCTGTGTGACAGAATACTTCACACTCCCTGATAAAGATAGGCACATTCACCTGTTCAGGAACAACCTAATGTTAATGGCGCTGAAACAGCCACCGTCAAATGGTTCGGTTAGAGTCTTGTTCTTGGACTCGACTCAAAAATTTTTTTTAATGACTTGGACTTGAGCGGGCGGTACAGTGGTGTAGTGGTTAGCGCTGTCGCCTCACAGCAAGAAGGTCTGGGTTCGAGCCCCGTGGTCGGCGAGGGCCTTTCTGTGTGGTGTTTGCATGTTCTCCCCGTGTCCGCGTGGGTTTCCTCCGGGTGCTCCGGTTTCCCCCACAGTCCAAAGACATGCAGGTTAGGTTAACTGGTGACTCTAAATTGAGCGTAGGTGTGAATGTGAGTGTGAATGGTTGTCTGTGTCTATGTGTCAGCCCTGTGATGACCTGGCGACTTGTCCAGGGTGTACCCCGCCTTTCACCCGTAGTCAGCTGGGATAGGCTCCAGCTTGCCTGCGACCCTGTAGAACAGGATAAAGCGGCTAGAGATAATGAGATGAGATGAGATGAGACCTGGACTCGGACTCGAGGTTTAGTGACTCGACTACAACACTGTCACAATCTGTAGCAGAATTATAGCTGTCCATATTTTGCAATTGTTCTACAGACAGTGATGAGATGATGAGATTCACTGATTCGCATTAGCGCACCGGTATAAAAGTTCATGATGAAATTGCCCTGATTATAAAAGTGTGCACGGGATGAATTCGTGATCCATTGTTTCTAACATTTGCATCTGAAGAATTTGTTTTTTTTTAATTATTATTATATAATTATTCGTTGAGGCTCTCTGCTTTTATTCTTTAGAAATGTGACCAATCATTTTTGGCCAACCATTTGATATTTAGATTGATTTGTCCTCTCTAAACTGTCTCTCAAGCACGCTCTTTAATCTTCACTGCTGTCAGCAGCCAATTCTCATCAAGTCTCTGGGCCAAGTCTCGCACGAGCTGGAGGCGAGTCACAGGTTATCATGGAGGAGGAAGAGTTTCCATATTGAATTGCATAGCAGCATATTCATTTGCATCGCATCGTATCACGTTGAATCGCATTGTCTTGAATTATATAGTAGCTGTTTCATATGTATCATTAATGCATCGGATCGTTGACAACGCATCGAGATATGTATTGCATTGGCATTGATAATGCGGGATGCATATTCCTAATTTATTCTATCCACATTCACTCGGTATGAGTAATCGTGTGCTCTGATTGGCTACTCTACTACCAGGCTGTCAGCTCATATAGAGATCTTGCATGTGACGTCACAGCCGATCCAGATTGTAACAGACACCATCTTGTCGGTCAAACGCCATATTTCCGCCTTCTACTTCTACTTCTGCTTTTACTTCTACCTTTTCTTCTGGAAAACCCTACTATATACAATTCTACTACAACGGCTGCGGCTACAAGCTCTCCCTACCTGTGCACGTTTTTTATGTTTTTTGTGTGTTTTTTTGCGTGTTGTTCGTCTGTACCGGACTTCAATATCCACTACAACCGTATGGACTTACTGGACATTGGTTTCCAGCAGAAAATGATGGTTTGTAGCGATTTCCATCGCATGCACAACATTCTGGACGAGATGGCGAGACCAGCGGGGTCTCCATGGATTGTTATCGGGTCTGGCAGGCGAAGGAGGCGGCGTCGGGAGAGGAAGCAAAAGCGAGGCTGCAGAGCCGGCCTGTTGACTAAGCTCAGAAAACAGCCACTCAAACCTCCACTGCCAAGCCTCTACCTCTCCAACGTCAGATCCATGGTAAACAAGACGGACAATTTGGAATTACAGCTGGAATTACCTTATTCTATTCTATAATCGGCTGGTCAGTGCTATACTAGGTACTACTGATATATCTAGTATCAGCACTAGTAATACTTAAGTGACTTACCCGTCCAATGAGGATAGTTATTTTCTTGTTTACAAGATGCCACATCTGAGTCGCTGACAAATCCTGAATTTCTGTAAAGATAACTGTCCAGAGATTTATAAGCACGCAGTGCTTCACCACTGAACAGCGAGGGAAAGTTAATGAGGTAATTATACACATCTGGGTATTCCACCTCTGGCAGTTCAATATCCACTGACACGGTCGTGAAAACTACGTCCGGTAATCGATAAGGGTCACTAATCTGTAGGTCGTTTATTTTAGACATATATCTAGTTATCTGTTCATTAGAAAAATGAGCCGTGTAGTCCGTCGGTTGAAATTTATCCATTTTGTACACAAGTGCAGCAGTATTCAGCGGTGTTTTTTACCGACAAGATGGCAGCTGTGTACTTTCCGGTCACGTGACTGCAAGATCTCTATACCGTGAGTAGAGAAAAACAAAATGGCGGAGCGTGTCGCTGAACCAACCAAGGACGAAATAAAAACTCTACTCGAAAACAAAACCTCAAAAAATACAAAAACAAAGCAACAAAATATGGAATAAAAGTATTTGATGGTAAGAACGCATCTATTTTTTTTAATTTTCAAGAATTATTGCATTTTTCACAATTTGCTCCTGTCATTTCGCCAGTTTGTTTACATTCTAAGCGGAAATTATTTTGTCGGACATTTCGTATCAAGAGTTCATTCATTAAATTTGCAAAAAAAAAAAAAATGCTCCGTTTCTCAAAATCCAGTGAATGTGGATATACGCGCCTTGTCGGCTATCAGCTCATGTACGACTTGATTTCATGGAATAACTGTTAAATATCATCTTGAGGAACTGGTCTGGGTTGTGCTGGATCCAGAGCTTATTTTGGGAACAGCAAGAAAATTAACCCTGGATTGGAAGCCAAGTCATCACATGGCACTTTACCGTAATGGCTGGAATAGTATACTTACCATAAAACACCAATATGAGAGCAAACTATATAGTAAATTGTACGACTAGCATCTGACCACAATACGCATTTCCACTGTGTGATGGTCCGTTCCAGATGTCTCCGAGCCCAGAGAAGTCGATGGCGCTTTTGGACACAGTCAACATAATGCTTCCTTTTTGCATAGCCAAGTTTTAGCTGGCATTTGTGGATGTAACTTCGTATTGCAGAGCTTGGTAAAGGTTTGCTAAAGTAATCGCAAGTCCATGTGGTTATATCAGTGATAGATGAATGACGGTTCTTGGTGCAGTGAGGGATCGGTGATCACGGGTGGTCAGATTAGGCTTGAGCCCTTTGCCCTTTATGCACTGAAATTACTCTAGATTCCTTGAATCGTTTAATGATATAATGCGCCGTAGAGGGTGAAATATCCAAATCCTTTCATATCTTTCTTTCAGGAACATTGATTTTCAACATGTTGATAATTTTCTCATGCATTCGTCGACAAACTGGAGATCCTCGGCCCATCTTTACTCCTCAAACACGAGGCTTTTCCTGGATACTGATTTTGTACCAAATCACTTGTTGACATCACCTGTTTCAAATCACATCATTATTTAATTGTTTTCTCATTAACAGCCCTAAATTACCCCATGCTTACCATCCATGCATTTAATAACGATCACATTACACTTCGGCTAATGAAGACGTCGTTATATAAAACTGACTTTGCTCTGCGAGTTGCATTATTTGATAAACAAAGCCTAGTTTTATTAGTCCAGAAAAAAATACAGTTCAGATTTTGTCCTTTGTTTCCTTTTCCATTCGAAATAGACAGACAGAGAATGGACCCGGAATTGAATGTTCTCGGCAGTTTTAATGAAGTTGCCACGAACGGACAGGTATAAAGGCAGCGACTGAGCAGAAACTACAGGAGACTTGTAGCCATCTAACAAATTAAATCACGTCATTTCCAGTTACGTATGAAGCCTTTGAGTTTTTACTTCATGTCATATCAAATTGGTGACAATGAAGGATGGATGGATGCGTGTACGTGAACATTTGCTTGGCGAAAAAGTTTGCCTGTGTCCCTATAAAAAGTTTCCAAGCTTCATAATGCAGAAAAGGGAATTGAGGGACTGTTTTGTTGAACATGGCAGCAAGGCCTTCCTGCAGTGTTTCGTGTTAAGCATCTGATTACTTCTCCTCAGTCAGGACTGATTTGTTGAAGGTTTTTGGATGCCATAGGAAAGCTTATAAAAAATGCACATAATTTTAGTTTGGCGAATTGTCCATGCATAACCGCACGTATCTGGAATATGATATGATGTCATGTACCTATCTGTCGATGCATTTGCAGCTGCGAGAAGCTTCATCTTTATTTTTCAACTGTGTCTTTGCTTAAGACGTGCACACGGCGTGCCCATTTATGAAGGCAGTAGAACAAACAAATCGCCTTTAAGCACAGACGTTATTAGGATATGTAAATTTCCACCATTTGGGGAACAAGGCTCGGAATAATTCTTAAGGAGGTGCTGATAGGGACAGCGCACATAGTTAATGGCATGCTGCTGCTTTCACTGGCACTGCATCCATTACGCATCGTTATTATTGCCACATAATGGCTTATTTGTTGGCTGGGAAAAATTGCCAAGGCACGCGGATGAAAGAGCGTGAAAGTGACAGGAAGAAAAGGCAGGAGAAGAAGAAAGGCACTCCTTGTATAAACTCAGATCATGCAGAATTGAATTACCGAAGTTATGATTAGTCCTTCACTATTTTCCCTCTTTGATTCATCTTTCCTCTAGCTATGGCGAGGTTTCATTTCGCACCGACATGTCTAACGATGCTGCTGCTCGTCTGCTTCTTTCACTTTGCTCGAGCTCATTTGTTTTGTGTGAAAGAGAAGATCTGTCATCCGTCATCAGCAGCCCGTCTTTGATTCCGCCGCGTCCCCGGATCCCCGCTGTTCCTGTCTCTCCTGCTGATTTCTGGACGTGATTCACAGTGGCCTCAATCCCGGAGCTAAAAGCAAGCTCAAGCCTTGGCTCTGACTTAACGCGCCCCACGCTTGGCATTGTGGGTGGCCTGTTCTTCCACTGTGTCCTCGCTAATGGCATAGGGAGTGGGATAAAAGGGCAAGTGGCACCTGAGCCAAACAGGACTTTGTTTCTCGTTCCAAGTATCCATTCAGGACTGTGTGTAAGAGTGCACATCAGAGTTTCTGCTTACCACACGCTCAGCTGAGAAGTGCAGCCAAGTGGCTTTGCCAGAAGACTTCACTCAGCCCCACAAAAAGAGTAGTGTGTATGAGAACCAGTGATGCAAGCCAAGCCTGCTCCCACATCCTTCACTTCACTTTTAAACAGGACACAGCCATCTGAACTTGCTGCATGGTTATATAAATGAGTAGCAGTTAATTCATTATAACTCACTTACAATTCCTCCTTACCCCAAACATCATCAAGTCCATCAACCAACGTCCATGAAGTTTGCTTCCTTAAAGGAACAGTCCACCGTACTTCCATAATGAAATATGCTCTTATCTGAATTGAGACGAGCTGCTCCGTACCTCTCCGAGCTTTGCGTGACCTCCCAGTCAATCAGACGCGCTGTCACTCCTGTTAGCAATGTAGCTAGGCTCAGTATGGCCAACGGTATTTTTTGGGGCTGTAGTTAGATGCGACCAAACTCTTCCGCGTTTTTCCTGTTTACATAGGTTTATATGACCAGTGACATGAAACAAGTTCAGTTACACAAATTGAAACGTAGCGATTTTCTATGCTATGGAAAGTCCACACTATAATGACAGGCGTACTAACACCTTCTGCGCGCTTCGGCAGCGCATTGATACAGAGCTCAGATATCAATGCGCTGCCGAAGCGCGCAGAAGGTGTTAGTACGCCTGTCATTATAGTGCGGACTTTCCATAGCATAGAAAATCGCTACGTTTCAATTTGTGTAACTGAACTTGTTTCATGTCACTGGTCATATAAACCTATGTAAACAGGAAAAACGCGGAAGAGTTTGGTCGCATCTAACTACAGCCCCAAAAAATACCATTGGCCATGCTGAGCCTAGCTACGTTGCTAACAGGAGTGACAGCGCGTCTGATTGACTGGGAGGTCGCGCAAAGCTCGGAGAGGTACGGAGCAGCTCGTCTCAATTCAGATAAGAGCATATTTCATTATGGAAGTACGGTGGACTGTTCCTTTAAAGGCAATTTTTTTTCCTCATCAAAATTCTATTTCTCATTTTATTAAATATAGGAATGCATTTTTGATAGCTATTTTGTCACTGCTAGAGTAAGTTATGAGTGTTATGGGGGGAAAATTAACTATATTCTTTTAGCTATTTCTGTTTCTTTTAAATACTTGATAACAAAGTAATATATCTGACTTGATGTGTGCCGCCATTTTGTTTTTCTCTACGCACGGTATATGAGCTGATATCCGAGTAGCAGAGTAGCCAATCAGAGCACGTGATTGCTCATATCCAGTGAATTTGGATCGAATAATAATAAGGTATGCCCTAGTAAGGTACAAGATTAAGGTATTCTCTTTAATTAAGACTTTTATTTTGACTTGATTCTGGCTTTAAAGGAGAACTGAAGGCAATTTTTGTTTATTTTCAAAATTCTATTTATCTCATTTTATTAAATATCAGAATGCATTATTGATCGCTATTTTGTCGCTACTATAGCGAGTTACGAATGTTTGAAATATGCTCTGTAATATATCAGTCCGTATGTCAAAGCAATGGCCGTAAACGAGATTCGTTGAGACCTGTGCGAGACATCGTAGGACGGAAGTAAAACGTACAGCGGAAATCAAAGTGACCGACATCTGCCATCGTTGTCAAAAGACGCGCGCGCCCTCTTTCGAATGCTGATGTAATCAAGCCGGAAGTTTTGTTTGTTTTGATAGCAATCAGGAAAGTTTGAAAAAAGTCGGCAGTAATCGTCATTTAAACTCGTTTTTGTGCAATATTTCTTTTGGAAAACAGTTTTCAAAATGGCGGCACTGACACCTGGCTGACACTTGACGTTTCGAAGTCTCGCACAAGTCTCGTGAAGATCGCGCGGATAAGCGACCCCTGCCGTGGACCAAACGCACTAAATTCAACACGGCTAAAAAACAAATAGGCCGATAAGTATAATATTTAATTGCAATTAGTTGCCAATACGAGTCACGATATAAGGTTACTAAAACCGAAAACGTAATTGAATAACACGTTAATTAAGAAATTAAGCAAGTTTAAAAATGACTTCGGTTCCCCTTTAATTTAGTACAAGAGCTGTAATATAACATTCAAACGGCCATCTTGAAGCAGGAGTCATGCTCTTCTTCGTGACATAGATTGGTAACATCCTTCACAATCATCAGCAATTTCATCCAAACTTTGAAGACAAGAAAACATTACATGACCCGACATAAACTGTCTGGGATGATCAACTGGGAAAAGAGACAAATGAAAAGTCGTCATGTTTCCTTTTGGCCAGACTGCTCTTCAGAATTTCCTTTTTTGAACTTTGAAACAAACAGATAGATAGATTGATTGATAGATACTCTTTGAGTGATAGAGTTGTTTTTCTTCCATTTGTCTTGTTATTTGTCCTTCAATGTAGACTACCTTTCAGATTTTTCAAGTGTAAGTCATAAAAAAGCATTTTCCCCAACACCCAATTATTTTTGTTCCGTGGACCAAAAGCTATTGAAATTGAATCACAGACTTCCAATTTTATTCGTTTTTTTTAAATCGAACAATTAATGAATTTCATGCCACGTGGCCCTAAATTCTCCGCTATTTTTTCCTGCTTCACCATGACGCAATACAAGATACTACATCATGCGTCACGTGGTGGGCTTTCCCCGTTCACGCAAGGCATTGTGAAATACAAATTTGAAACAGGAGAGAAAAATGGAGGACGTGAGTGTGTGAATATAACGTGAAAGACCGACTACAGTAACGGAAAGCGAGAAGAAAAGACGTTATGTTATATACAAAGGAAAGGAAACGCAGGACCAAACTAATAAATATCGGCGGTCAGCGAGCACCTCGGTGTGATCAGCTGTTCGTTTAGCGACAGACTGATGGAACTGTCAGCGCACGGTCAAAGGTAAACCTGCGCATGCGCACACACACACACACACACACACACGGACTTCCTCTGTCTGCTTGACTGCACGAAGCGAGCGATTTCATGCACATTATTTGCTTTAATCTCCTCAAATTAAATAACTTCTCAGCCACAGAATGGCCTGATATTTTGTGAGATATTACAGAAATAAGCACATCACAATGACCACATTTCAGAAGGAACTAAATTTCACCGATTTTATGAAATCGAAAGGCCGTCTCGCTTTAATATTGACCACTCCCAGCTGTTCTCCAACATTTTCAAAGTGTATGCGGACGTTTCCCTGAAAAAAAGGTTTCTGAAAAAAAATTCACTTGTTTTGTTTAAGGAGTGTGTGTTTTGATGATTCGTAAGTTGCGTATGTTTGTGAAAAGCCATCGTAATAACTGTATCCTTGTTTCCAAGTTGGAACTAACGTCTCATCTCATCTCATTATCTCTAGCCACTTTATCCTGTTCTACAGGGTCGCAGGCAAGCTGGAGCCTATCCCAGCTGACTACGGGCGAAAGGCGGGGTACACCCTGGACAAGTCGCCAGGTCATCACAGGGCTGACACATAGACACAGACAACCATTCACACTCACATTCACACCTACGCTCAATTTAGAGTCACCAGTTAACCTAACCTGCATGTCTTTGGACTGTGGGGGAAACCGGAGCACCCGGAGGAAACCCACGCGGACACGGGGAGAACATGCAAACTCCACACAGAAAGGCCCTCGCCGGCCACGGGGCTCGAACCCGGACCTTCTTGCTGTGAGGCGACAGCGCTAACTACTACACCACCGTGCCACCCTGGAACTAACATGCTATAACTATATCAGGGCTTCTTGGGTGATCAATAATAAATCATGTAGCTTGTATTGATGGGTTGTGATTTCCACCACTGTAACGAAATTAAAAAAATAAAAAATATTCGCAGACCTCCTGGTAATTCTTCATGGACCCTCGTTTAAGAACCAGTTATCTATATTTTGCATAACTACATCTAAGAATTAATTAGGATCACATCATAAAGCTAAAAAAAAAAGTCTGAATAAATATACAGCAGCTTTAATTGGGGTAATAAGCACAATGAGCCATCATCATTATCATCTTCTCCTTCTCAAGCACTGTTGCCAGGTTGGGGTCCATGTGGACCCCATGGCATATTAATCAGAGCGTAGTTTTACACCAGATGCCCTTCCTGCCACAACCCTCCCATTTCCGGGCTTGGGAAACAACCATTCATACCTATGGACAATTTAGAGTAGCCTGTTAAACTAACCGCATGTCTTTGGACTGTGGGAGGAAACCCATGCAGACATGCGGAAAACATCCAAACTCCACACAAAAAGGCCCCCATCATCCACTGGGCTCGAACCCAGAACCTTCTTGCTCTGAGGCAACAGTGCTAACCACTACACCACCGTGTCACCCACTAAGCAAAATGAGTCAAGTGTAATTTTATTAGATACTTTTCATCCATTAATTAATTCATTCAGAAGCGTGGACATGAAGCGCCTGGAGAGGAACAAGAGAGCAATGCTGAGATGGATGTGTAGTGTAAAGCCCGATGATGTGGTCAGCTCTAGCTGTCTTCGTCAGAGACTTGGCCTAGTGGAGCTTGATGCCGACCTTTGATATAAGCGCCTACAGTGGTTTGACCACGTCCATCAGAGCACCTCTTGTATTGGAAGGGTCATGTCCCAGCAGGTGGACGGATCAAGGAAAAAGGGCCGCTCCCGCAAGACCTGGTGTGACCTGGTCAACCAGAACCTCAAGAAATGATGCCTTACACCCAAAGATGCTTTCGACAGGGACTTCTGGAAGAAGGACTTACGGACTTGCGGTGCAGCGTCCAACACACCGGTGGTGTTTACGTGATGTTAAACCAGATAGTGAGTGAGTGAACATGAATAGTTTGATCAAAGGGACTCAACAATATAAAATTTGTACGACTTACAGTATAATTATTTCATTCGTGACAGATTATTGGATATTGTTTGTTAATTCTTCGTAACAGTTTGTTCACGGAGTAGTAGACTGTGTTCATGTGAACACGTGACCAAAGTACCATTACATATGGACAGGATGTAAACTCTTGTCTGATTATATTGCATCTTTTATCAGTCGTCTCCAAGGGTGTGGTCTGGACTCCAAGCTACCTCGACTTTCTCAGCAAGTTACCCAGGTAGCACACCTACATCGGTCCATCAGAGGAATGACCAGCGGGCTTTTGTCGGGCCGACATCGGCAAGCTGATAAAGGGGGGAAAAAGGATGCAGATATTCACTTTCTCATGTTTTTTATTCTAAAGATTATTCAATTATAACAACAGCAGGGCGGCGGCACGGTGGTGTAGTGGTTAGCACTGTCGCGTCACAGCAAGAAGGTTCTGGGTTTGAGCCCAGTGGCCAACAGGGGCCTTTCTGTGTGGAGTTTGCATGTTCTCCCCGTGTCTGCGTGGGTTTCTTCCGGGTGCTCCGGTTTCCTCCACAGTCCAAAGACATGCAAGTTAGGTTAACTGGTGACTCTAAATTGAGCGTAGGTGTGAATGTGAGTGTGAATGGTTGTTTGTCTCTACTGTATGTGTCAGCCCTGTGATGACCTGGCGACTTGTCCAGGGTGTACCCCGCCTTTCACCCGTAGTCAGCTGGGATAGGCTCCAGCTTGCCCGCGACCCTGTAGAACAGGATAAGCAGCTACTGATAATGGATGGATGGATGGATGGATGGATGGATGGAACAACAGCAGGATAGTATTGTAACTTTTTATTTTCAGAATCCACAGAACATTTTCTGAATCCGGCGACCCACTAGCGACAGTGAGCGGTAAACACATCTGGTGGCTCGTTATCGGACCACCAGCAGCCCGTAGGTGGCAGGACATGCGAGAGTAACGAGATCTTGGGGGTTCCTTTTATTGGCTTGCCGATGTCGGCCCGATGAAGGCCCGCTGGTCATACCTCTGATGAACCGTCAGCGCAGCCGACAGTGAGCCAATGTAGGTGTGATATCTGGGTTCGTAACATACCTGTCACCCCTCCCGTTTTTCCCGGGAAATCCCTTATTTTGACTTATTTCCCGCTGTCTTCCCGTTTTTTTATTTTCCCGAAAATATCCCGTATTTTCACATTATATAAAAGTCCCGTATTTTCACAATATAAAAAAGTCGGTAGGTCCAGAATTCATGACGCGCCTCTGACAGGAGTTTACAGCAGGAAGTCGGGCCATGAATTCACGTCCCCGCCCTCTCAGGCATCAGTAATTACAGAACTACATCCGGAGGCGAGGCTGAACAAGTGATTAGGTCCAGTGTTGCCAGATTGGGCGGTTTCCCGCCCAAGTTGGGCGGTTTCAAGTGCATTTTGGCGGGTTTTGAACATATTTTGGGCTGGAAAACGTCAGCAGTATCTGGAAACGCTGATTAGGTCTGAGGTGAAGATGGCGATGCTAATAGCTAAGAAAAACATTAGCCTCTCTTTCTTTGATGATTTCAACAAGTGCGTGGCTGGAATGTTCCCAGACTCTTCCATCGCAAAGAAATTTTCCATGGGGAAAATGAAAGCCTCCCAAATAATCAAAGGTAAGCTACACATGTTTACATCAAGTATGTCCTGGCTAAGACCTCATAAATAGCCTAGTGTAAACTAATTGGTGTATTAACTGTTTTATCCACTCATTGTCTATTTTATTTTCTATCTGAAACTTGCCCATTTTAAATCACTCTTGGTTTAATATCTTATATTACTCTTTATCTCTTTATTACTCTATCTATCTATCTATCTATCTATCTATCTATCTATCTATCTATCTATCTATCTATCTATCTATCTATCTATCTATCTAGTGTTCCGAGGCCATGACTATGGTAAAACCATAATAAATTGCAATGGAATTGAATTTATTGACTGGTTATATAATGACCTTTCTTATTTTAACATAAGATACGTATTTTAGCCCTTAATTTGGGAAATAACTGGTACCACTGAAAGCAAATAAAAATAAATGTATAGTTTATTCACACATGCACTCTATAAACCATAAGCATATTGAGTTTGGGTCTTGGCTATCACCAACATGCACCAGAGTACAGGAAATCACAAATACTAGATAGAAAATTGCCCCCCATTCAACTACACACCCACTTTTGGTGAAGGGTATAACTTTCCGAAATTTTCCCTTATTTTGAGTTAAAAATCTGGGAAATATCCCTTTTTTTCAAACCTCAAAGTTGACAGGTATGGTTCGCAAAACAGTCGGTCCGAATATACTGCTGTGTCACTACGCAGACCAACATGTGTTACAGTATAATAGATTCTGAGCTATAGCTCTGTTTATCCTGAATTATACACCAGACACTCAATTCCAACTCCATTGCTTACGTTTTTAATAAAATAAGGTGGAATCAAGCCTCGACACTCATCACAAAAGGTAAGCAAGATATAGATATAGATATACTCCATAAGAAAGAGTACACGCAAATTAGTTTTCCATCACACACCACTGCACATGAGTACCGTGAGCAGAAACTTTTTTTTTTTCTGTCTCACGTCCTCACGCGAGGACTTGAAAGAGAGGAAGGACAGCAGGCACATGGGATGTGTGTGCGACGTGGTGCAGGCGCTTCTCAAAGCGTGCGCTCGCTTGCTAGACGGGCGGGATAAATGATGTGGAAATCTAATTCACCTTGAAGTGTCCTCCCACTTTTCCTTTTTTTTGTACTCCCCCGCTCTGTCGCTCTCCCTCTCTCAGCGATTTGCCTTCCTCCTGGCTTTGAACGAAGCGGAGAGAGAGGAGTTCAAAGCCAAGCGTCTCTCCGCCTGTGTGTGTATGTGTGTGTGCGCTGAATGAGGAACGATGGCAGAGGCTTAGACAAGAGGGCCGCTGCGTCAGAACTTTAATACACACTTTGCTCATCAAAGACTGACGTGGCTTAGTCAGGTCCGCGTCCTTGCCATGCATGCGCACGCCCCAATTAAAACAATGTGGGTTTAGGGTAGAGAAGTGATGCGCATATAGGAGGGCAGGTGATTTATTCCCTTTCGTGTGCTTACTTGGACAGGCGAAGACACTCAGGACTGTCTGTACGCTATATTTATCTCCATGCTAATTTGGTAATAATGTGTAGAAGTTGTTTCTGTCGAGACTCAGGTTACAAAAATGCTCATTCATAAATAAGGCACTAAACTTATAGTGTAATCTGTACTTTGATTAGACAATCCCTGTGTCCAACATCGCTCCCTACTCACTATGTAGGGCACTATATAGTGAGGACGCCATTTTGTAGTGCTCGGTCTGTCAACTTCCTCCTCCAAACATATTCTCGTGGAAAAACAACGATGGCATAAATAATCCGCGTCATTCACATTCATTACACCTGCGACTGAATCCGTAACATGCCTACTGGTGGCGTATTACAGAAACATCACCAAAACGGGCTCGTATACAGTAGATTAGCACATTGGAGCTCAAAACTAGGCGGGTGTGTCGCGCTGTGTAATCACATGACACGACTGTCATTGATTGGCTGCATGGACCTACAGCAGAGAGTCTCCCTGCCTACAGCACTGGGCTCATTACAGTTCGCCCACAGCGTCGCTTCATATCATCCTGTGTGGTTTTTTTTTTTTGTTTGTTTGTATGATCACTAGTGGTGCTGTCACATTCAGGTTAATAAAAATAAAAAAAAAATCACAAATAATCCTCTTTAAAACATTTGTTAATCGCAGGTAAAATGCTGTGGATGCTCAAACTATGAATGAAACCTTATATTGATTTTTCTTTTACCTTTGAAAGACAGACGAGGCTTATATATATATATATATGTATATATATATATATATATATATATATATATATATATATATATATATTAGTGCTGTCAAAAATGTCGCGTTATTAACGCGTTAACTTGACTCAATTTTAACGGCGATAATTTTTTTATCGCGAGATTAACGCTCTGTGACATGATGCCACGCCCCGCACAGCCAGAGTCCTCTGCCCTCCCCCGAAGAGCCACGGTGCTCGGCTTAGGTTTCGTTTTCCCATCGGCGGCTCCAGCCCCACTTTGCAGTGGCTGTGACAAGACGTGTTATGCTCTGCAATAAAAAAAAAAAACATTGGTACAACCAGTGTTCGAACTATGCCGATATTTTCGGGGGTCCCTTATTTTCCCTTGGGGGGGGGTGCTTGCGCTTGTCTCAGAGCGCGGCTCTCCATCGCGCGCTCACTTCGGATATGCAAATGCTTCCCGTTACACACGATTGCTATGTCAATAAACATCATTTTGCCAATATTTTAGAGACCCCCCAACATTTCCCAAATCATGTTTTCAAGGGATCTCATGTCTGTTTCAGGGGATCTCGGATCCCCCGAGTACCCCCGTAGTTCGAACGGTGAGCAAGCGCATTCACTTTTTTATGCTGATAAGAGAATTACATGGTTTTTCATGTGACAAAAATGTGCGATTAAATTGCGATTAATCGCGAGTTAACTATGACAGTCGCGACATTAATCGCGATTAAATATTTTAATCGCTTGACAGTACTAATATATATATATATATATATATATATATATATATATATATATATATATACACTACCATTCAAAAGTTTGGGGTCACCCAGACAATTTTGTGTTTTCCATGAAAAGTCACACTTTTATTTCCCACCATAAGTTGTAAAATGAATAGAAAATATAGTCAAGACATTTTTCTGGCCATTTTGAGCATTTAATCGACCCCACAAATGTGATGCTCCAGAAACTCAGGCTACATCCACATGACAACGGCAACGAGATTTTATTTAAAAAAATATCGCGTCGACATGGGCAACGGATCAGTAAAATATCAGGTACATATGGCAACGCAACGCTTGCTGAAAACGATGCAATACACATGCCACACCTCTACGTGCGCTGTAAGACGGTCCCATCGGAGACACCAGAACAATAAAAGAAGTAGGACGCATGCGCATAAACCCCTTCTTCTACCCGGCGTGAAGCACTCACAGGAACAAGCACACAACAACAACAAGATGGCTGCGACTACGCGAGGAAATCGTGCCTTCTGTGTGTACAAATTAGTTTTATTAGTGTGCAAGTTTTATATAACTTAATTTTCTTATTGTGTGTGAACATTTTGAAAAGCATTTTTATATAATTTATATAACTTTTTATATTGTGTGTGAGCATTTTGAAAAGCAGTCTTATCCAATAAAAAAAAAGAAATTCAAGAAATGGTTCAGTTACTTGTTTATTTAAAAGAAAAGCTGTACACAAAAGTGAATGCAATGCAGTGGTTCATACAAAACAGCGAGAGTGCTGCTTGTTCTAGTCACGTGGTTGTGACGTCATCGTAAACAAATCCGTTCTACTCATCCAGACGACTTCGCAACGGCGCCGTTGCCAGATTTTTCCACTCTGGAACCCGTTCTCAAAAAATATCGTTTTGGGGCACCCAAAACGCCGGTGCCGTGTGGATGCCAGGCCGAAACGATAAACAATTTTATCAGATTCACCTGAATCCGTTGCCGTGTGGACAGCCTCTCAATCTGCTCAAAGGAAGGTCAGTTTTATAGCTTCTCTAAAGAGCTCAACTGTTTTCAGCTGTGCTAACATGATTGTACAAGGGTTTTCTAATCATCCATTAGGCTTCTGAGGCAATGAGCAAACACATTGTACCATTAGAACACTGGAGTGAGAGTTGCTGGAAATGGGCCTCTATACACCTATGGAGATATTGCACCAAAAACCAGACATTTGCAGCTAGAATAGTCATTTACCACATTAGCAATGTATAGAGTGGATTTCTGATTAGTTTAAAGTGATCTTCATTGAAAAGAACAGTGCTTTTCTTTCAAAAATAACGACATTTCAAAGTGACCCCAAACTTTTGAACGGTAGTGTATATATACACAGTACATAAAATCCACATTCACTGGATATGAGCAGTCACGCACTCGGATTGGCTACTCTACTACTAGGCTATCAGCTCATATACCGTGAGTAGAGAAAAATGAAATGGTGGAGCGTGTTGCTGAACCAACAGAGGACGAAATAAAAACTCTACTCGAAAACAAAATCCCAAAAAAGTGAGAAAACATGGAATGAAAGTATTTGATGGTAAGAGCGTTTGTTTTTTTCCAAGAATTATTATTAGTAGTAGTATCATCGCATTTTTCACAAATTGCTCCTGTCATTTCGCCGGTTTGTTTACATTCTTCATCTTTCAGCATTAAAATTTGTTGAATTTTTTTAGACTGGTTCAAAAGCTCAAAGACGTTTGAAAATTACAGAACTGAAATGTCCAAGGAAGAATTAAATAAATGTCTAAAGCTGTTCTGTACCTCGACAGCACGACAGCGAGACGGCACTTCCTACAAAAAACAACACTGAAGTCAATTTGTGCCGCCATCAATAGGTTTTTACAAGTCCACCGAAGCGGAAATTATTTTGTTGGGCATTTTGTATGAAGTTTTATTGATCAAATTTGCAAAAAAATAAAAATGCTCCGTTTCTCAAAATCCAGTGAATGTGGATAGAATAGAACAGTTACTCTACTCAACCTCGTCGTACACGGATTATACTGTAGCCCCATGCTTGGCTGATTGGATAACTAGATAACTGCATACAGGAGGATGTGTACAGGTGTTCCTAATAAAGTGGACTGTGTGTGTGTAAAGAATGTCCAATTATTTCTTTCTTTCTCTGCTTTTTATTTGCATCTTTCTTTTTCTTTCCTTCTTTTTCCTTCCTTCCTTCCTTCTTTCTGTTTTAGTTTACTATTATGTCCATTTTCTTCCCCCACAGTCCAAAGACATGCAGGTTAGGTTAACTGGTGACTCTAAATTGAGCGTAGGTGTGAATGTGAGTGTGAATGGTTGTCTGTGTCTATGTGTCAGCCCTGTGATGACCTGGTGACTTGTCCAGGGTGTACCCCGCCTTTCACCCGTAGTCAGCTGGGATAGGCTCCAGCTTGCCCGCGACCCTGTAGAACAGGATAAAGCGGCTACAGATTAATGGAGGGATGTCCATTTTCTTTCTTTCTTTCTTTCTTTCTTTCTTTCTTTCTTTCTTTCTTTCATTTGCGTCTTTCTTTTCCCCAACTTTTATCTTCCTTCCTTCTGTTTTGTTTGCATGTCTGTTCTTTCTTTCTTTCTTTCTTTCTTTCTTTCTTTCTTTCTTTCATTTGCATCTTTCTTTTTCCTTCCTTCCTTCCTTCCTTCCTTCCTTCCTTCATACATATGCCCTCTTTCTTTCTTTCTTTCTTTCTTTCTTTCTTTCTTTCTTTCTTTCTTTCTTTCTTTCTTTCTTTTTCTTTCTTTCTTTCTTTCTTTCTTTTGCATCTTTCTTTTTCTTTCATTCTTTTCTCTCCTTTATTCTTTCTGTTTTAGCTTACATATGTCCATTTTCTTTCTTTCTTTCTTTCTTTCTTTCTTTCTTTCTTTCATTTGCATCTTTCTTTTTTCCTTCTTTTATCTTCCTTCCTTCTGTTTTGTTTGCATGTCTGTTTTCTCTTTCTTTCTTTCTTTCTTTCTTTCTTTCTTTCTTTCTTTCTTTCTTTCATTTGCACCTTCCTTCCTTCCTTCCTTCCTTCCTTCCTTCCTTCCTTCCTTCATTCTTTCTGTTTTAGTTTACATATGTCCATTTTCTTTCTTTCTTTCTTTCTTTCTTTCTTTCTTTCTTTCTTTCTTTCATTTGCATCTTTCTTTTTTCCTTCTTTTATCTTCCTTCCTTCTGTTTTGTTTGCATGTCTGTTTTCTCTTTCTTTCTTTCTTTCTTTCTTTCTTTCTTTCTTTCTTTCTTTCATTTGCATCTTTCTTCTTCCTTCCTTCCTTCCTTCCTTCCTTCCTTCCTTCTGTTTTAGTTTACATATGTCCATTTTCTTTCTTTCTTTCTTTCTTTCTTTCTTTCTTTCTTTCTTTCTTTCTTTTTCTGCTTTTTTGTTTGCATCTTTCTTTCTTTCTTTCATTTGCATCTTTCTTTTTCCTTCCTTCCTTCCTTCCTTCCTTCCTTCCTTCCTTCATTCATTCTTTCTGTTTTAGTTTACATATGTCCATTTTCTTTCTTTCTTTCTTTCTTTCTTTCTTTCTTTCTTTCTTTCTTTTGCATTTTTATCTTCCTTCCTTCCGTTTTTTTGCATGCCTGTCTTTCTTTCTTTCTTTCTTTCTTTCTTTCTTTCTTTCTTTCTTTCTTTCTTTCGCATCTTTCGCATCTTTCTTTCATTTGCATCTTTCTTTTTTCCTTCTTTTTATCTTCCTTCCTTCTGTTTTGTTTGCATGTCTTTCTTTCTTTCTTTCTTTCTTTCTTTCTTTCTTTCTTTCTTTTTCTGCTTTTTTGTTTGCATCTTTCTTTCTTTCCTTCATTTGCATCTTTCCTTTTCTTTCCTTCTTTTTACCTTGTGTGTGAAGATGTGTTTGCTGTCCAAAGTTTGCTTCATTAGTTTTGCCCTGGAACTGTGAGGCTAATTTGGTACTTTTTGCTAACAAGTAATCAAAGCTTATAGCTAGCTGTTTAGCATTGTGGAAAACACACTTAATTTATCACACAGTCACCCCAAAAGACAGTTTCTCTCAAAAAAAAAAAGAAATATATAAAATATACATGAACATTACAGATAGCGGCGGCACGGTGGTGTAGTGGTTAGCGCTGTCGCCTCACAGCAAGAAGGTTCTGGGTTCGAGCCCCGTGGCCGGCGAGGGCCTTTCTGTGTGGAGTTTGCATGTTCTCCCCGTGTCCGCGTGGGTTTCCTCCGGGTGCTCCGGTTTCCCCCACAGTCCAAAGACATGCAGGTTAGGTTAACTGGTGACTCTAAATTGAGCGTAGGTGTGAATGTGAGTGTGAATGGTTGTCTGTGTCTATGTGTCAGCCCTGTGATGACCTGGCGACTTGTCCAGGGTGTACCCCGCCTTTCACCCGTAGTCAGCTGGGATAGGCTCCAGCTTGCCTGCGACCCTGTAGAAGGATAAAGCGGCTAGAGATGAGAGATGAGATGAGATGAGATGAGATGAATACAGATAGCAATATGTGTTAGTGTCAGAAACCACTAAACTAGTAGAGGTAATGCTTTCCTTACTTGTTAGCTATATTAGCCTCCTACTGTAGCTACACAGCAAAACAAAAGTAGCTGACTTGTCTTGGTTGATTTGGGGTTAAAGGATTTTTTTTTTTTTTTCTGAAGAGTTCCCTTAAAAAAAAAAATCAATATTAGCTGAAAATGAAGGAAGTCCATGAAGACCACAATGGCAATGCTAAAGAAAAAGTGAGGGAGAACAGAAAGAACAACCAGAGAACTGTAAATAAGATACTTTTATTTTCCACACTCAACATTAAAGTGTCCACCTCACAGATGAAATCGAACTGTAAAGCTAAATTATGTTGAATAAAGCATGAGGTTTGTCTCCAACAGCTCTGCATGCTGCAAATATAGCGGACAGTGTGTGTAGCGGCGGTGTGTGTGAGTGTGTGCTGTTGGTTTGTGTGATAGCAGCCCTCCTATACGCGCTGTAATTATGAAACTGGGCCAGTGTGAGATTGATTATGAAGCTATGAGAGGGAAGACTGATTATTCGGCGGTGAAAGGTGGTCATAATTCCTCTCAGTCCCGCCGCCCACGGACACACTGCCATTCTTTCATCCCAGCGTGAAGCGCAAGTCAAATCAGACCCAAATACAATTAAAGAAAATGGTCCAACAAGAGGGGCGGGGGTGGCATACGTGCACTTATTTATTTATTTATTTTTTCCTTATCCTGTTTCTGGTCTGCTGCTTTTTTTCCCTCCTTCATGTGTTTCTCTCAAGATTGGTAGCGTTTCCTCATCCTTTTTTTTTTTTTCTCGATGTCTTTACTGTCAAATTTTCTCAGCTGTTTTTATCATATTTCTTGTATTTCTTTTTTTTTTTTTTCCTGTCTCAATCCTTTCCACAGTTTGGGCGTGTGTGAGGTGAGCCTAGCACTGTCTTGCTCAGGAGACTGACTGAAAGGTCACACACTCCTGATATTTTCCCAGGCCCCATTGATTTTGCTCATTCCTTCTTTCTCGAGCCGTTCCCCCGAGAGCGTCTCTCCACGTTGCTCCAAAGCCCTCGGTCGGAGCAGAGCGTCCCTCTCAGGCTCTGCAGGTCAACAAGCTGTAAATAACTTTCTCCAGCTCGCTCTGTTTTCCTCACACTCCTTTCGAGTGGAGCTGGAGGACGCAGGACGGTCGCTCAGTAGTTTTTAAGTAGAGATAAATGTCGCATCAAACCCGTGTACTATGTTCTGTACATTATTTTTTTTTAATACTTGGATTTTTTTTTTTTTTTTTTTTTTTATCCAAAGCAACTTAAATGAGTTCGAGTCTGTTGAGTTGAAGGAGTGGATTGTTTTTTTTAGTGCCTTCTGCTGCCTGTGACGTGAATTGCAGCCAATTCAGTTTTATTTGTATCGCATGTTTAACAATAGAGCAGTTTTACAGAAAGCCAAATGTAGATTTAGATCCCCGATGAGCACGACAGGGCCAACATTCTCCCATTTTTACAAGAATAGAATGAAAATATGTAATGGAAATAATACAGTACTGTACAGAAGATGAACAGGGTTAGTCAAAATTATGTGAACACTAATGGATTCTTTTTCTCCTGAATGTGTGGTGTGCCATGACCACTGCTGGCGTAATTGGGTCCTACTTTTTTGACACCCCAACAGTGACGTCAGACGTCTACTTACAAAAGTGACCTTTTGGTCCCAAAGCTGCTTCTGTAACCATTAGGCCATGACTTCCAACATTACTTTCATCCAAAATGAGCTATAATAGTGCGACAGAGCTTGAACAAGCCTTAAGGCAGCATGGTGGTGTAGTGGTTAGCACTGTTGCCTCACAGCAAGAAGGTTCTGGGTTCATGCCCGGTGGCCAACGGGGCCTTTCTGTGTGGAGTTTGCGTGTTCTCCCTGTGTCTCCCCTTAGGCTGAAGTGCCCTTGAGCAAGGCACCTAATCCCCAAATGCTCCCCAGGCGCTGTAGTACGGCTGCCCACTGCTCTGAGTATGTGTGTATGCTCATTGCTCACGTGTGTGTTCACTGCTTCAGATGGGTTAAATGCAGAGACATGCAGCAGTACGCCATTGATGAACTTCCACTACAGATCCGATTGGCGGGGTATTTCCAACAGGATGGCGCACCACCGCATGTTGGCCATGCTGTTCGTTCTTATCTCGACCACACATTTCCAGGTTGATGGCTAGGTCGCGGTGGACCATTGCCGTGGCCTCCATACTCCGCTGATTTGACGCCCTATGATTTCTGGTTATGGGGTATGGTGAAGGAGCGTGTGTATAGCAGGAAAGTTCGTGATATAAATGACCTCAAGGACAGAATAAGGTTTGTGGTATCATCTATTCCCCACAAAATGTGTGTCCGGGCTTTAAACGGTACTGTTGCTCGCTGGTTTTTGTGTGTTAAACATGATGGCGAACAGGTTGAGACCGTCCTGTAAATCATTTTGCACATTTGATGTATGTTTTGTGAATAAATGGTTTCTACCATTTAAGTGTTCACATAATTTTGACTAACCCTGTACACACACACACATATATATATATATATATATATATATATATATATATATATATATATATATATATATATGGGTCCGTCTCAGAAACTGGTCTCTCATTTGGGACATTATGGTCAAAAAATTAATTTTCTAATTTTACTATTTTTTTTGCATTTACCTAACACTCAATGTTTTTTTTGTCATGTTTAATACGAATAAAGATAGCATCTTGCTTTATCTGGCCTCCACTGTGGAACATGTTTTTTGGATTATAATTCAAATGCTTTTGTAAAATTGATTTTCATATAAAATAACTCCATCATGAAGAATTAAAGCCCCTCCTTCACAGATGAGTGAAAATATTGAATAAATTTCCTCTTTTTGATTGCTTGGGTTAAAAATGCCAAGTTATGATGACTGAATTGATTATTCACTTAAATATGAATAATATGATACATTTTGGGTATTTGATATGGCGAAATAGGACACAATGGAAAAATCAAGAACACACCGTAAAGATGAGAATAACGGCGGTGGGAAAAGAACAGCGACTGTACTGGCTGAAGGTCGCGCGGGTCTCTGCTGCGGCGCGCAAACAACGGGACATCACTGACGGAGCGGGGGCGGGGCAAAATGACTGGCCGTAGATTCTATCAAAAGTTCGATCTAAATTGACCATGGTTGCAAAATATTGGCCAAAAATACGCAAGCACTATGAAATATGAAAGTCAGATGAAAAAGAAACATTCTATTGCCTTATACTGCAACACTAAAACAAAATAAAACTGTCAAAACTCACCTTTTCAGTGATAACGTCCGAACAGATCACTCGCGTAACAGAAAGACCGCAAATGGAAGCACGATCAACTTCTAACTGTTGGAGTGGAAAATTCCATTCTACACATGCAAATTGTTAATGTGTGTCCTTCCCCGCACACAAATAACATGCTACGGTAAAAAATAGACCACAACTCATTTTATAGCTCAGAAATTCATACAAGACCAGCTACCATCATAACATATTCTGTAAGAAACATATTCTATACCTAACTTTCAGCTTTCGTTTTAAAAAACAAAATCACAGATTTATAAGTAAATTTTTCTATGGCGTAGTGATTTAAAGTTACTAATTTTGGTGAGGTCGTGACCTTGACCCTGAGGCTTTCCATTTAGTTCGAAACACACGATCATATTGGTTTTGGGTTTGCGGAAAATAGAGTTACAACGGTGATCAAATATTTTGCCTGATGTTTTATTACGGTTATGATTATTCTGTGAGCGCACCAATCCTTAGGTGTATAAAGTTACAACTTAAAATACAATTAGTGATAACTGTAGACTTTTCAGTGGACTACAACCTTTTTAAGGGAATGCGATGTAGTCAACCATTTATCATGTCCCAGATCAAGCCGCCATTTTTCCACAAATTTGCAGAATTTTTGGCAAATTCTGAATATTCACATCAAAGATTTAGTTTTATCTGTATTATTTATTTCATCATTTTATTTTAAATTAAAACCAACATCACCATTCAAAACCGTATAGTTTATTGACTGTGAGTATATTTAGTGGGCTACCCCCACAGTACCCAGTTTCTGAGACAGACCCATATTGATTGATTGATTGATTGATTCCGAACAGTAAAGAAGATATAATATATAACCCATATAATATATATATATGCAAGGCAGCATAAGTGATTGGTTCAAATTATATTACATTACAGGCATTTAGCAGACACTCTTATCCAGAACAACTTACAACATACCCAGAGCAGCCTGGGGAGCTGTTGGAGGTTAGGTGCCTTGCTCAAGGGCACTTCAGCCATTCCTGCTAGTCCAGGGAATCAAACCAGTGACCTTTTGATCCCAAAGCTGCTTCTTTAACCATTAGGCCATGGCTTCCAACATTAGTTTTGTCCAAAATGAGCTATAATAGTGTAACAGAGCTTGAACAAACCTTAAGGCGGGACGGTGGTGTAATGGTTAGCACTGTTGCTTCACAGCAAGAAGGTTCTGGGTTCGCAGCCAATGGGGGCCTTTCTGTATGGAGTTTGCATGTTCTCCCCATGTCCCCCCTTAGGCTGAAGTGCCCTTGAGCAAGGCACCTAACTCCCAACTGCTCCCCAGGTGCTGTAGTATGGCTGCCCACTGCTCTGGGTATGTGTGTGTGCTCATTGCTCACGTGTGTGTTCACTGCTTCAGATGGGTTAAATGCAGAGAGGAATTTCACAAGTGTGCGTGTGATGAATAAAGATTTTCTTCTTCTTTAAGGGGAACCAGGCTCAAAATCCTTATCTGGGACACCATATTATGGGTTTTTAAACCTTTACTTTTCTACATCTGCAGACTGTAAAGTCAATCAGTACTAAGTGTGTTGAAAAGATGTGTGTATAGTATGAGCATGTTATGAATTCGAGTCCTGGGATGAGCACAAGACAGTGTTTCTGATTACAGCAGAAGTTCTTTGGTACTATAGTATCCTTCCCATCCATTATCCATAACCGCTTATCCTGTGCAGGGTCATGGGCAAAGCTCAAGCCTATCCCAGCTGACTACGGGCGAGAGGCAGGGTACACTCTGGACAAGTCGCCAGATCATCACAGGACTGACACATAGAGACAAACTACTGTAGGTGTGAATTCACACTCACGGTCAATTTAGAGCCATCAATTAGCTTAACCTGCATGCCTTTGGACTGTGGGGGAAACCGGAGCACCCGGAGGAAACCCACACAGACACGGGGAGAACATGCAAACTCCGCACAGAAAGGCCCCCGTTGGCCACTGGGCTCGAACCCAGGACCTTTTTGCTGTGAGGCAACAGTGTTAACCACTACACCACCATGCCACCCCGGTATCCATACCTTCTACTGAAACTACAAATGGCTTGTGTTTTTCAGTTTTAAGAAAAATTGATAGAGCTGAAGAGCTGGAGGTAGGGCTTATTTCAGGGACAGAAAAATGTAAACAGAAGTGAAGAAAACAGCGCTGAAATACTACAGACTCCCAAATACTTACTGTCTAACTCCCAAATGTCATAGAAACTATGGATGGTTCTTCAAGCTTATGTTGAAAGTTGTATTTTTTTTGGAGCCATTTTTGTTGGCACCAGAATAAATGGAAGAATGGGTTCTGACCACAAAGAAACTTTCACATAATGCCAACATTTATAGGGGAAATGATGGTAGTGATATAAAATGGTTTAAAAGATAATCAACCTAAAATGGTTCTTCAGTGGCATTGCAGTCAGGAAACCATTGTGCAACCTTAATTTATTGTGTCATATGTTAGCTTAATGATTTTGTACTGTTTGTTATATAGTAACTGGACAATAAGCCTTAGGGTTTGGAAATATAAAGTGGCTAAAGGCATTGCTCAAGCGATCCAGGGATTTGAACTCGCAACATGAGGATCATTTGTATGTGTCGGGTCAAAAACGAATTGAACGAATCCAAGTGAATTAGAGAGAGATTGGCTTAGAGACCGAGTGAACAGAATAATGAGGATGCCCTTTTGATCATTTATGCTAGTTTATGATGGTAGGCTTACCTTTAAAAAGGTGACATGGTTCAAATGTAAAATCGTTGTCATTTCACTGTCATTGTGCTCGTAATACATGCATTTGCCATTGTGTTGATGTGGTTTCTGAGCATGCGGGGTTCATACCTCGCCCTGGGCTCTACGTTCTCCTGCCTTCCACCGTCAGCGCACGTCCTCGTGAGAGCCATGCTGCATAAAACGTCCAATATAAATACTGTAAACAAGCGAGCATCTCTCTGATATGATAATGTGCCAAGCAGCTTTTGTTGTTATGCAAATGGAGTGGACTGCATCAGTAATCACTTTCAAGCCTTCAGCGAGGAAAAAGATGAGAGGCATTGGGAGGTGGGGAGGGTGGGGATTGGGGGGGTTGGAGGGCATTAAGCACAGCGGCGAACAAAACAAAGAGGGGCCTCAGCATTCTTATCATCGCTCGGGCTGTCAGCGGCATCACGTTGACCTCGGATCAGCCTGACTGAAGGCGAGGTCGAAGGTCACGGTACTGAGCTTTGGGCAGGTTCAGACCTGGTAAGCCTGTGGAAAACCTCCATGGAGTGATGGAGTGAAGGCTGCAGGATGTGCATGCCTTTACTACCCAAAATATGCACCCTATCTGACTGATACAGACCTCAGGGGGTTTCTGACCTGATGGTAGTCCTATATTTCCAGGTCTAAATATTTGGATACATATTGATTTAGATGAAATTATGAGGAGCTGTTGAATGCTGATGACCTTCTTTGAGACTAGAAGGTTATAATGTGTAAGTTTTAAAGTTGTCTTGCTCGTTAAACTAATTTCCATTTTCGGAAAAGGTTTTGTCCATTATTCATTCATTCGTTTATTCATTCATTCAAGTTCAGTAGCTGTGATATCCTGGTCAGGGTGACTATGCACTGGGAACACTGGGTACGAGGCGGGAAAACACGTCCATTTCAGGGCATGATGCGTACACATTCACACACTCATTCACACCAAGAATAATTTAGACTAGTCAGTCTACCAACTTGCATTTTGTGTGTGTGTGTGTGTTTTATTCCCTCAGGCCTTCCCTTTAGACATTTTATCAAAACAATGGCACCATTTATTTCAAACTCCTCAGTCTATCTTCATCTCATTATTGGTCGACATGGATGTTTTTGGAAGACCAAAAAGAGCTTCTCATGCTGGAGAGCGTAAAGAAGAGACACTAACATCAATCTGAACATGTTCTGAACGTCATTCAATGAAATGTAATGATTCAAAAAAAAAAATGTACAATGTGGCTTCGCTCCCTTCCATTCTGTAGAAATGGAGCCAAAATTCCTCCACCATGTTGTCAAATTTGGACCCAGAGTCTACACTGTAGAGACAAGAGTCAAAGTCAGGTTCACCTCTTCATTTGGTAGGCTTGTCCCGTTCTCCCAATTGCTGGTTTCACGTGACGTCACATCCGCCCCATTAGTTATTCAAAACTTCAGCTGGTGGTCTACCAAAGCTGAGTTGATAAAGCGTTTATACGGAGAAGGTGCATTGCTCACTCGCATGAAAAATGCCTTACGCTTGCGTAGTTCGAATCGATCAAACCATGAAACTGATCAAAGTTTCTTCAGGGTTCCCCGTGAACTAATAAAAAAGGGTGAACGAACACAGGACGGCGAGAAAGGTGGCTTTTGAACCTCTCAGTGAAATCAAAGGGAGCCGAGTTGAAGCGCGCTCGAGTTTGCAGTGATCACTTGGTGAAAGGTTTGTATTTCCCTCTCAGCTCTGGCCTTACTGTTCTCCAAGTACTTTTCTTGCTACGTGTCGTTATTTTTCAGTACTTTTTTTTAGTCACGAAGCGCTAAATTCCCCAACTGTTTCTTTGTTTACTCCTTACTCCTAATGAAGTCCATATGCATGAAGGTCGTGACAAAATTCTTCCCCAGCCATACAGTTACAATGCGCCGTGATCACTTCTTCTTCTCCGTCTTGTTTAACTAAGATCCAGCCACATACAGAAAAGTTGTAAGCCTCCATACTCTTCCACGCTTTCATCTGGTTTGCGGTGTAGAAGGACGTCTGCAACACCAGATAGTTCGAGATGTCGGGGAACTCGACTGAAGGGTAGTTTTCGAGATCGTATGACAAATCCTTCTTTCCCAGACAGTAGGAGTCGATTCCATTGCACATAGCAATCTTCTGAATATATCTAAAGCCAGCAGTGGCTTCTAGATTACGAGCGTACTCTGATAAGTTATCGCTAGTTTGTTTTCACTATGGCAGCCGTTTAGACCACCAGCTATTTCACTTCTGGTAAAACCGCTAAGAAAAGTCACGTGACTGAAACGCAGCAATACCAAGGTGTTGCCAAGGCTGTCTATCACTTCCTTGCCAAGTTTATCCAATCCACGCCGCCTTATGATATAGTGGAAGAACATTTTAAAAGCTCATTTCTGAAGGGAAATAGAACATGTGCAGATATCAGCATAGGGAAAACTAACTGTTCCAATTAGACACTGTAGATGGAAACAGTTTTGACGAGAAAAGTGACATGGGCATGGGCAGTGCTACAGGTTATACTGGAGCCAGCCAGCAGGGGCGCTAGACTTGAGATGGTTTCACCTTTTACATTGTCCATGTTTTTTAGTCATTGGTCTGAAGCATTGCAGGGCAGCAGTTGGTGGAATAATTAACAGTTATTCCATGAAATCGAGTCATACATGAGCTTATAGCTGATGAGTCGTATAGCCATGTATGACGAGATTGAGTGGAATAACTGTTTTATTCTATCTACATTCACTGGATTTTGAGAAACAGAGGGGTTTTTTTTGTTGTTGTTTTTTGCAAATTTGATAAATATACAAAACATCAGACAAAATAATTTCCGCGAAATTGAAAGTCACAAATTTGTGAAAAATGCTATAATAATAATTCTTGACAAATAAAAAAAAAGATATGTTCTTACCATGAAATACTTTCATTCCATATTTTGTTGCATTTTTTTGTATTTTGGGTTTTGTTTTCAAGTAGAGTTTTTATTTCATCCTCAGTTGATTCAGCAACACACTCCACCATTTTGTTTCTCTCTAGTCATGGTATACAAGCTGATATCCTTGTGGTACAGTAGCCAATCAGAGTGTGTGATTGCTCATATCCAGTGAATGTGGATAGAATAAATTGTTTTATATCACTTTGATCAACACGTTTTCAATTCAATTTTATTTGCATAATACTTTTAAATAAAGTCCTTAAAGGAGAACTGATCTCTCGCTGCTTTATCCTGTTCTACAGGGTCGCAGGCAAGCTGGAGCCTATCCCAGCTGTCTACGGGCGAAAGGCGGGGTACACCCTGGACAAGTCGCCAGGTCATCACAGGGCTGACACATAGACACAGACAACCATTCACACTCACATTCACACCTACGGTCAATTTAGAGTCACCAGTTAACCTAACCTGCATGTCTTTGGACTGTGGGGGAAACCGGAGCACCCGGAGGAAACCCACGCGGACAACATACAAATTCCGCACAGAAAGGCCCTCGCCGGCCCCGGGGCTCGAACCCAGGACCTTCTTGCTGTGAGGCGACAGCGCTAACCACTACACCACCGTGCCGCCCCTATAGCAAGTTATGAGTGTTTGAAATATGCTCTGTAATATATCAGTCCGTATGTCAAAGCAATGGCCGGAAACGAGATTTGTTGAGACCTGTGTGAGACATCGTAGGACAGAAGTAAAACGTACAGCGGAAATCAAAGCGACCGACATCTGCCAACATTGGCAAAAGACGCGCGCGCCCTCTTTCGAATGCTGATGTGATCAAGCCGGAAGTTTTGTTTGTTTTGATAGCAATCAGGAAAGTTTGAAAAAAGTCGGCAGTAATCGTCATTTAAACTCGTTTTTGTGTAATATTTTGTTTGAAAAACAGTTTTCAAAATGGTGGCGCTGACACTTCACGTTTCGAAGTCTCGCACAAGTCTCGTGAAGATCGCGCGGATAAGCGACGCCTGCCGTGGACCAAACGAACTAAATTCAACACGGCTAAAAACCGAATAGGCCGATAAGTATAATATTTAATTGCAATTAGTCAGTGTTGCCATTTTGAAAACTGTTTTCCAAACGAAATATTGCACGAAAGAGAGTTTAAATAATGATTACTGCCGACTTTTTTCAAACTTTCCTGATTGCTATCAAAACAAACAAAACTTCCAGCTTGATTACGTCAGCATTCGAAAGAGGGCGCGCGCGTCTTTTGACAACATTGGCAGATTTTGGTCACTTTGATTTCCGCTGTACGTTTTACTTCCGTCCTACAATGTCTCGCACAGGTCTCAACGAATCTCGTTTACGGCCGTTGCTTTGACATATGGACTGATATATTACAGAGCATATTTCAAACACTCATAACCTGCTATAGCAGCGACAAAATAGCGATCAAAAATGCATTCTTATATTTAATAAAATGAGATGAATAGAATTTTGATCATAAAAAATTTGCCTCTAGTTCTCCTTTATTGAAGTTATGGACTTGAGCTTTCATGTTCAACAGCAGTTCAATAAAAATCACTTCTTCTCGGTCAATTCCTCACCATTTTGGATTCTTTCTGGCAAATAGGTCGGTATTCCTAGGATCTCATCTCATCTCATCGCATTATCTGTAGCCGCTTTATCCTGTTCTACAGGGTCGCAGGCAAGCTGGAGCCTATCCCAGCTGACTACGGGTGAAAGGCGGGGTACACCCTGGACAAGTCACCAGGTCATCACAGGGCTGACACATAGACACAGACAACCATTCACACTCACACCTACGCTCAATTTAGAGTCACCAGTTAACCTAACCTGCATGTCTTTGGACTGTGGGGGAAACCGGAGCACCCGGAGGAAACCCACGCGGACACGGGGAGAACATGCAAACTCCG